>NC_079491.1:27297144-27600175 GCF_020520425.1 Spinacia oleracea | reverse complement strand
GACATAGACCCCGCCGGCTGAAGATGGCGAGCCTGTCCGCTGAGGGTGGACCCCCCGTCCGATAGAAGTGGACGAATCTGTTTTGAAAATAAGGACCTACGCGGTTTGTGACGTAGACCCCGCCGACTGAAGATGGCGAGCCTGTCCGCTGAGGGTGGACCCCCCCGTCCGATAGAAGTGGACGAATCTGTTTGAAATTTTTTTTTTTTTTTTGAAAATAAGGACCTACGTGGTTTGCGCCGTAGACCCCGCCGGCTGAAGATGGCGAGCCTATTTTAAATTTGAAGACTTTATTCTTTGAAAAACTGAGGACCTGCGCGGCTAGTAACGCAGACCCCGCCCGCTGAGGTTGGGCGAGCCCATTTTGAATTTCTTATTTTGCCTATGTAGAAGAGCTTTTGGTGATTACAACCTGTTGGTGGGTCGTAATATTTCCTGATTAGATGTGTCCTATAAGTGGGTCCACACAGTGTATATTTAACAATATATTTTTTGAGATATCCAAACATGATATGGTGCGTGGCGCAGTCTGGGAATGTGATTTTGATTGCGCGCTCTTTGTTGGAGTCCACTTTTCGCGAGCCCCCAAGTGTTGGGGCTCGTCGGTTGTTTTTCGCGTCTTGTAATCATGTTCGGGGTCACACTCGTATGTGCGAGCGACCTCCTATAGTAGTGTGCTATTTTAGTGAAGCCGTGGAGTGCGACTTTAGCTTTCAGGCGACATCCGGTTTTGGCTTGGCCCGGATTATCCCTTTGACAGACAGACATTTTCTATTTGGAAAACCAATGACTTGACGACACATATTTTTGGTGTTTCGAAGAATGACCATGATATTTAACTTGCTTTTTTAGAAAAGTGTACATGCGCGTTTTCTGAGATGAGTCTAAGTTTCGACCAAGTTTCAATGTTATTATTATTTTTTGCTTATTTGGGGAGCTAAAGGTGCTTTGGGCTTGATCTTACTTGTAATAGGGCCTCGTATTTTAGCAACACGGTCTTAAGTCCTTTCCTATTCCGTGTTTTTGTGAAATCTGGGCCTTGGGCTGCATTTTCAGCGCCCCAGCTCAGGCGTTAAAAATTCCGGCGCCCAGAGGTGGGCGCTGAAAGTTCTTTCCTGGTAATATTTGATTTTCGGATTTCTAAACACGTTTCCGAATGGGATCAGGATGTTTATTGGGTGCGTTCAGCTATATACAGGGGCTAGATACGTCCTTATTTTCCACCACTCTCAAATTCTTTCTCTCTTTTTGCTGTGCTCTAATTATTTACTGCTTTTGCCATGTCGATCCCTACTTTCTCACTCCAACGGACTGTTAGGCGTTGGCTACGAGCCCTTACTCCCACAGAAAAAGCTTTGTTAAAAGAATATCACTTAGAGGCACTTTTAGGCTTACAACAAATTAATATTGATTATAATTTTCTGCATGTTGCCCTAAACTTTTGGGACTCCGATCATCATGTTTTTTCCTTTCGGGGCAATGAAATATGTCCTTTGCCTGATGAATTTGCTGTGATCCTTGGTTATCCTACTAATGCTACTCCTGTTACCCCTGGCACTATTGAAGAGGGTAAAACAACCATAAGGGCTTTCCTAGGGCTAGATGATAACATGTTTGCTGAACTTGTTGTAGACGATAAGGTTAACTTGGCAAAACTCGTAAAACATCATTTTAGGCCTAGTAAGAATATGACCGAACAAAAATTGAACATTCGAGCCCTTGTATTTTGCTTGTTGAATCATTATTTGCCGTCGAATAATAATGGTGAGTTCGGTGACATAAGGCTGATCCCCTTGATTAGCCAGATGGAAAGTTGCTATTCTATTATGCCGTTGGTTGTTGCTGAGACTTTGCTGAGTGCGGATGTGCTGAAGAAGGATGCCAAATCCGAAATTTTTAAGGGAAGCCCCCTATTACTGCAGGTAATCTATTTTTCTTTGCGCACACATACGCCACTTTTATATATTTCTTTTTGCCTGGGGCTGAGTTTCAGCGCCCAGGGCTGGGCGCTGGAATATTCGGCGCCTGGTCCTGGGCGTGGAAACTGCGCCCCAGGAACCTTTTTTCTTTCTTTTCATTCTTTTGATTCGATCGTACCTGTTTTTGCAGATTTGGCTTGCGGAACGGCTTAGACTTTTGGAAGTTCCTGCCGATCCTAAACATTATCGCCCTATAGCTTTGGGTAACCGAAAATACTTGCACCAAGGCCAGGACGAGGCCGAATGGACCTCCTTTTTTACTTATGGCATTTGTTCTATTAAGTGGGTGGTACCATGGTGGGGTTTGACTACTATGACAGGGGGTCTGATGTATCGGTTTATATTTCTTTGTTGGGGCTATCTTGTCCCATTTATATTTTCCCTTACCGAGTCATGCGTCAATATGGTTTAAGGCAGACTATCCCCTTTTCTGATACGGTACCACCTAAGGTGGCGACCTCTGCACAAACACGGGTCTTAGCTGTTAGGTTATGATACATATGATATTACATAAATCATGCGGAAACAACCATTAACCCAGGATTACATATTATTTACACATAATCATATAGCATAATTTAGATGCATACTCTTTGTTGCGTGCCCTCCCTAGATGCGCCCGAACCGAACAAGAACAAGTCTTTAGGACTCCAAGTGTCGTCCCTCCGTAGATAGTCCACAGTACGTCCGGATCCGCCTTAAGATTGACCAACTAGAATCGCCCTTAAGGTACTAGAATTTTCGGCACTTTTGAGCAAGATGTGTGGCTGAATTTTTCTCTCAAAAACTCACTTTGAATACTTTGAAAACTCGTTATAAATTGTGAACCCAGGCCACATATTTATAGGGGTATGGAAAGGGAATTGGAATCCTATTCAGATACAAATTAATTAAACCTAGAATCCTACAAGAACTCTAATTTAATTAATTTATCAAATAGAATTAGGAATTTAATCATTAACCGAACTCTGCACGTTTTAGGAAACGTGCACGAACACAAACACTTACACACGGCAGCCACGATGGGCCGCCCATGCGTGCGCACGAGCAGCAGCCCACGCAGCGAGGCCTGCGCGAGCTGCAAGCCCACGCAGCTCCCGCGCGCGCTGCGCGCGCTGTGCGCGCTGCCACGGCCTGCTGGGCCTGGCCTTGCGCTGGGCCTGGCGTGGCTGTTTGTGCGGCGCGCTTGGCTTGCTGGGCGATGGCCTGGCTTCGTGCTGGGCCCTCGTCCGGCAGGCCTCGTCCAATGCTTATTCGTACGATACGCTTCCGATTAAATTTCCGATTCCGGAATTCATTTCCGATACGAACAATATTTAACATTTCCGATTCCGGAATTAATTTCCGTTTCGAACAAATATTTAATATTTCCGTTTCCGGAATTATTTTCCGATTCCGATAATATTTCCGATTCTGACAATATTTCCGTTTCCGGCAATATTTCCGATTCTGGTAATATTTCCATTTCTGATAATATTTTCCGATACGTACCATGTTTCCGTTTCCGGCAACATCTACGACTTGGATAATATTCATATTTCCGATACGATCCATATTTCCGTTTCCGGTAATATCATCGTTTCCGGAGTATTCATTTCTTGCCTGTGACGATCTCAGCTCCCACTGAAAACAAGATCCGTCGATTCCGAATATCCATAGATAGAGTATTTAATGCCATTAAATACTTGATCCGTTTACGTACTATTTGTGTGACCCTAAGGGTTCAGTCAAGAGTAAGCTGTGGATTAATATCATTAATTCCACTTGAACTGAAGCGGCCTCTAGCTAGGCATTCAGCTCACTTGATCTCACTGAATTATTAACTTGTTAATTAATACTGAACCGCATTTATTAGACTTAACATAGAATGCATAATTGGACCAAGGGCATTATTTCCTTCAGTCTCCCACTTGTCCTTAGGGACAAGTGTGCATTTACTAATTCCTTTGTCGCTCGATGCTTGCTCTTGAACATAAGGTAAGAGTTGTCATCCTTATTATGTCCAGAGGTGTTTCTCGGTTTCAGAGTTCAACTGATCAAATAAACAGATAATCATAGCCTATGATTCATCCGAGCACGGCCATGCATTTCACAGTTTCTAGCTCTCCGAGTGGCCTTGTACAACTTTTAAGCATCTCATCCCGATTTATGGGAGGACAATCCCAATCTTGCGATCTTGAGATTAGACTTCGTTTGATAGGTGATTACCTGAGCGTTGCCTTTATAGCCTCCTTTTACGGTGCGACGGTTGGTCAACGTCAAAGCAACCAGTTCTCAAACAAGTAATCTCAAATCTCTCAGGTATTGAGGATTTAGTGTCTAATAATTTAATGAAATTTACTTATGACAGATTTTCATCTCTTACAGTAAAGTTTCATAGGTCTTGTCCGATACTAGTCTTCCCAAAGTAAGTATCTATGCAAATGATTATGACATTGCCATGTCCACATAGTTCAAGAAACAGAACTACTAGTCATCTTGCATTCTAATCGTCTAACGTTTTCTATGCGTCCAATTTTATAGAAAACTCCGACTAGGGACCATTTTCAACCTTTGACATTCAAGTTCACTTGATAGACATTTCTTAGTCACAGGACTGGTCCTGACAGTCTATCTTGAATATATCGTCAAATTGAAGGGACTCATCATTTAATAAACCACAAATTAAATGGAAAAATGAATTCTTTTCATTTATTGTGAATGATTAACCAATAATGTTTTACAAAGATTTAAACTCTAAAACTTTAAAACATTAAACAGAGACATCAAAGCCATTCTCCAATATGCTTGATTCCCATAGCTGCAGTGTGCGAGTTGTGCTTCGCCTGCGGCAGAGGTTTAGTTAATGGATCTGATATGTTGTCATCAGTTCCAATTTTGCTTATCTCGACTTCTTTTCTTTCAACGAACTCTCGTAGAAGGTGAAATCTACGAAGTACATGCTTGACTCTCTGGTGGTGTCTAGGCTCTTTTGCCTGTGCAATAGCTCCGTTATTATCACAATACAGGGCTATTGGTCCTTTAATGGAGGGGACTACACCAAGTTCACCTATGAACTTCCTTAGCCATATAGCTTCCTTTGCTGCTTCATGTGCAGCAATGTACTCCGCTTCAGTTGTAGAATCCGCAATGGTGCTTTGCTTAGCACTTTTCCAGCTTACTGCTCCTCCGTTGAGGCAGAAGACAAACCCAGACTGTGATCTGAAATCATCTTTGTCGGTTTGGAAACTTGCGTCCGTATAGCCTTTAACAATTAATTCATCATCTCCACCATAGACCAGGAAGTCATCTTTGTGCCTTTTCAGGTACTTCAGAATATTCTTGGTAGCAGTCCAATGCGCCTCTCCTGGGTCTGACTGGTATCTGCTCGTAGCACTGAGTGCGTACGCAACATCCGGGCGTGTACATATCATAGCATACATTATTGAACCAATCAATGATGCATATGGAATCCCATTAATTCGTCTACGCTCATCAAGTGTTTTTGGGCACTGAGTCTTGCTTAGAGTCATTCCATGAGACATGGGTAGGTAGCCTCGCTTGGAGTCCGCCATCTTGAACCTATCAAGCACCTTATTAATATAAGTGCTTTGACTAAGTCCAATCATCCTTTTAGATCTATCTCTGTAAATCTTGATGCCCAATATGTACTGTGCTTCTCCTAGATCCTTCATCGAAAAACATTTCCCAAGCCAAATCTTGACAGAGTTCAACATAGGAATGTCATTTCCGATAAGTAATATGTCGTCGACATATAATACTAGGAAAGCAATTTTGCTCCCACTGACCTTCTTGTATACACAAGATTCGTCTGCGTTCTTGATGAAACCAAAGTCACTGACTGCTTCATCAAAACGTATATTCCAGCTCCTGGATGCCTGCTTCAATCCGTAGATTGACTTCTTTAGCTTGCATACCTTTTTAGCATTCTTTGGATCCTCAAAACCTTCAGGCTGTGTCATAAACATAGTTTCTGTTAAAACGCCGTTTAAGAAAGCAGTTTTGACATCCATCTGCCATATTTCGTAATCGTAATATGCAGCGATTGCTAACATTATCCGAATAGACTTTAGCATTGCAACTGGTGAAAAGGTTTCATCGTAATCCACACCGTGGACTTGCCTGTAACCTTTTGCAACCAATCTAGCTTTGAAAACTTCAAGTTTCCCATCCTTGTCCTTTTTCAGTTTGAAAACCCATTTGCTTCCAATGGCTTGGTAGCCATCTGGCAAATCGACCAAATCCCATACTTGGTTTTCAGACATGGAGTCTAATTCAGATTGCATGGCTTCTTGCCATTGCTTGGAGCTAGGGCTCGTCATAGCTTGTTTGTAAGTTGCAGGTTCATCACTTTCAAGTAATAGAACGTCATAGCTCTCGTTCGTCAAAATACCTAAGTACCTTTCCGGTTGAGATCTATATCTTTGCGATCTACGCGGGGTAACATTTCTAGATTGACCATGATTCTCACCAGATTCTTCTAAAGATCTCTGAGTTTCATCCTGAATGTCATCTTGAGCATTCTCTAGAGTTTGTTGTTCGACTCGAATTTCTTCGAGGTCTACTTTTCTCCCACTTGTCATTTTGGAAATGTGATCCTTCTCCAAAAAGACACCATCTCGAGCAACAAATACTTTGTTCTCAGATGTATTGTAGAAGTAATACCCCTTTGTTTCCTTTGGATAGCCCACAAGGATACATTTGTCAGATTTTGGATGAAGTTTGTCTGAAATTAATCGTTTGACGTATACTTCACATCCCCAAATCTTAAGAAAAGACACATTTGGAGGCTTTCCAAACCATAATTCGTATGGAGTCTTTTCGACAGTTTTAGACGGAGCTCTATTTATAGTGAGTGCATCTGTATTTAGTGCATGTCCCCAAAATTCTAATGGAAGTTCGGCCTGACCCATCATTGACCTGACCATGTCTAGCAAGGTTCTGTTCCTCCGTTCCGACACACCGTTCCATTGTGGTGTTCCAGGAGGAGTCAATTCTGATAGAATTCCACATTCTTTCAGATGGTCATCAAATTCATAGCTCAGATATTCACCGCCTCTATCAGACCGCAGTGCCTTAATCTTTTTGCCTAATTGATTCTCTACTTCACTCTGAAATTCCTTGAATTTGTCAAAGGATTCAGACTTATGCTTCATTAGGTAGACATAACCATACCTACTGAAGTCATCAGTGAAAGTGATAAAGTAGCTGAAACCACCTCTAGCATTTGTACTCATTGGTCCACATACATCTGTATGGATTAAACCCAATAGTTCATTTGCTCTTTCTCCAACTTTAGAGAAAGGTTGCTTTGTCATTTTGCCAAGTAAACATGATTCGCATTTACCATAATCCTCTAAGTCAAATGGTTCTAGAATTCCTTCCTTTTGAAGACTTTCTAAGCGTTTCAAGTTTATATGGCCTAATCGACAATGCCACAGATAGGTGAGATCTGAATCATTCTTTTTGGCTTTTTTTTGGTATTTATGTTATATACTTGTTTGTCGTGATCTAATAAATAAAGTCCATTGACTAATCTAGCATATCCATAAAACATCTCTTTAAAATAAAACGAACAACTATTGTCTTTTATTAAAAAGGAAAATCCCTTAGCATCTAAGCAAGAAACTGAAATGATGTTTTTAGTAAGACTTGGAACATGGAAACATTCTTCCAGTTCCAAAACTAGCCCGGAGGGCAACGACAAATAGTAAGTTCCTACAGCTAATGCAGCAATCCGTGCTCCATTTCCCACTCGTAGGTCGACTTCACCCTTGCTTAACTTTCTACTTCTTCTTAGTCCCTGTGGATTGGAACATAAGTGTGAGCCACAACCTGTATCTAATACCCAAGAAGTTGAATTAGCAAGTATACAGTCTATAACGAAAATACCTGAAGATGGAACGACTGTTCCGTTCTTCTGATCTTCCTTTAGCTTCAAGCAATCTCTCTTCCAATGCCCTTTCTTCTTGCAGTAGAAGCATTCGGATTCAGAAGTGGGTTGACTGACCTTCCTCTTTACAGATTTGGCGCCAGTTTGCTTAGTTGGGCTGGCCTTGTTGCCACCTTTCTTAGCATTCCTCTTCTTTCCAGATTTCTTGAACTTGCCCCCACGCACCATAAGCACATCCTGCTTATCACTTTTGAGCGTCTTTTCAGCGGTCTTCAGCATACCGTGAAGCTCAGTGAGCGTTTTGTCCAGACTATTCATACTGTAGTTCAGTTTGAACTGATCATACCCGCTATGAAGAGAATGGAGGATGGTGTCTATAGCCATTTCATGAGAAAATTGCTGATCCAGCCGACTCATATTCTCAATGAGTCCAATCATTTTGAGAACATGTGGACTTACGGGCTCGCCTTTCTTAAGTTTGGTCTCAAGAATTTGCCTATGAGTCTCGAATCTTTCGACTCGAGCCAGATCTTGGAACATGTTCTTCAACTCACTGATGATTGTGAAAGCATCTGAGTTGATGAACGTTTTCTGCAGATCCGCACTCATGGTGGCGAGCATTAGACATTTCACATCCTTGTTGGCATCAATCCAACGATTGAGGGCTGCCTGAGTGACCCCGTCGCCTGCAGCTTCGGGCATCGCCTCATCTAGGACATACTCCTTTTCTTCCTGCATAAGAACTATTTGCAAGTTCCTTTGCCAGTCAAGGAAGTTTTTCCCGTTCAACTTCTCCTTTTCGAGAATTGATCGAATGTTGAATGAATTGTTGTTTGCCATATTAAAAACTACAATTGAAAAGAATAAACAAATAAATAACCATTCACAGTTTCTCTTAATAAACTTAAATTCTAGCATACATGCATAATTCAATGTTTATTAAACATTTTATTCAAATTATGTGTTCCGGCAGGTGTGAATAAAATGATTCCAAGATCCTAAAATCATTGAAGAACTAAGCACAGTTTGTCGACTTAATCCTAGAACATCTTAGGTAAGCAAAAGCCTTTTGCTAATAGTCTAGAAACTATTCTTGGTTGATAGGTACGTCTAAGAACTTATTAGGTAAACCTATCGATTTTGCCACGACATAAAAGGACTCCTTACTTATATCGTTGAGTTTCACCAAAACTAACATGTACTCACAATTATTTGTGTACCTTGCCCCTTTAGGACCAATAAGTAACACCTCGCTGAGCGAAAACTATTACTAGATTGATGTAAAGGATATCCAAGCAAGTGTATATTTTGGCATGGCACCTTTTAACTCAATTTTTAAGTTTGGAACTTAAGGCTCTTACTATGTTGGTTAGATTTTAAGTGAACTAAAATCCTTAATCATGCAACATAATCAAGCTTTTGATCTCATGCATTTTAAGACATATTTAAAAGCAATAAATAACTTAAAACATGCATAAGATATTTGTGATCTAGTATGGCCCGACTTCATCTTGAAGCTTTGACTTCAAAGTCCGTCTTGAAAATCTCCGTGGGAGGCACCATTTTCTTCAAATAGGATAAGCTATAACTAATTACAACTATTTGATGGTACGCAGACCATATTTGAATTGAAAAATAACTTTGGTACTTCAGACCAATTACATTCAAATTAATGGTACGCAGACCATATTTTCTATCCTATTTGGGCCATACTAGTCACTTCATAACCTGCAAAACAGTACATATACAATATATACCATTCACCCATTCATTATCATGAATGGCCCACATAGCTGGTTAGTAAAACACATTATGCATCACGTAAACATTTGCAGCAATTAATCAAGGGCACCAATAATCTACCAATTATTCAGTCCTTATTAATTCTAATCAAGTTGTTTTAACCTTAAGGATTTGTAGACCTAATCAAGAGTTTATGACTAAAAGGCGCTCCCACTTAAACCAATAAATTCATATGCTTTACTAATTTTACACATAAAAATGTATTTCTAGTCTAACCGGAAACATACAAATTTAATTAAAATTTAAAGCTCATATAAATTTATAATTGAATCCAAAAAGTTTAATTTAATTTCAGTCGTTTATTTAAATTAATTCATGATTTTAATTTTAGTAAAATAATTAGAATAAATAACATTTATTATAATTACAATATTCAAAATTAAAATCCAAGAAAATAATTTAAATTATTAATTTTAAAATTAATTAAAATTACGTGAACTGAAATTTTCAAATTAAACATTCAAAACGATCTAATCGTAACGCAAACACCCTACGCATTGCACGCCCATGGGCCGCACGCACACAGCCATCGCTGGCCATGTGCGCGCAGCCCATGCGCTCGTCGCATAGCTGTTGCATCTCCTTCGCAAGCCATCGCACGCTGTGGTGCTTGCTGTGCGCGCGCCAGCGCTCGTCGCACGCGAGCCATCGCTCGCTGGGCGCGCGACATCGCTCGCTGGGCGCGCGACATCGCTCGCTGGGCGCGCGACATCGCTCGCTGGGCGCGCGACATCGCTCGCTGGGCGCGCGACATCGCTCGCTGTGCGCGCGAGCAACGCTGGGCGCAGCGCTCGTGGCACGCGAGCTTGCGCTCGCTGCGCGCGAGGCTGCGCGCTCTTGCGCGAGGCAGTGCGCGTTGTGGCGCAGCTCGCTTGCTGCCCACACGCGACTGCCTTGGCTCGCCCTTCGCCCATGCCCATTCGTCCATTGCTCGTGGCCCACGACACAAGGCAGGGCTGCTGCCTTGTGCTCGTGCACTACGCCCTTGCTCATTGCATTCGTGCCGCACGGGCGACGAGCTCCCTTGCTCGTCGTCGCATGCCCGCATTATACAACACCCCTTAAGGGTAACACGAAGCGTCCATTGCTTTGTGCGTGCAAGTTATATGAACGAATCGCATAAAAAAATTTAAAATTTATAAAATTAATGACAAATTAATAAATATTATTAATTTCATAATTTTAGGGCGAAAAATCGAAAATTTATTATTCAATTGATTTCCGATTGTTATGGATTCAAGCCTAGGTCATAAAAATTTAAAATTTATCATAAATTTACAATTTTTTATGGTGGTTTTTAATCATAGGTTTCTAATTAAATTACAATTAATTATGAAAATCAAATTAATTCTAAATTATTCTAATTTTCAACAAATTAATCATAATTACAAATTAGATTGCATAATTAACAAGACTAGGCATTCAAACTTGTTAAACATATGCAGTAGGTCAATCAAAAATTCAAGATTTATCAACAAGAATCGCAAATATTTAATTTAACATCTTAAATTTACGAAATTTTGCATTCGAAAAACTAAAACCTTCGAAAAGTCATAGTTAGGCTTCGAATTTGAGAATTCTGGGTTCGGCAGAAAAATACTTTTTTTGTCAAAATTTTAGAATGCCTTTTACATGCGGAATTGACACAAAAATCACTCGATTTGGATGAGTAACGAAGAAACTGCCGAAAAACTGCGTACGTATAATTAAATAAACGCAATTTGCAATTAATTAACAATTACGAAAATTAATCACCCCTTTTAATTCTTGCAAATTTGTAATATTTAACCATGTTCATGCAATTTAGATTATGAAAATAATAAGGGGCTCGTGATACCACTGTTAGGTTATGATACATATGATATTACATAAATCATGCGGAAACAACCATTAACCCAGGATTACATATTATTTACACATAATCATATAGCATAATTTAGATGCATACTCTTTGTTGCGTGCCCTCCCTAGCTGCGCCCGAACCGAGCAAGAACAAGTCTTTAGGACTCCAAGTGTCGTCCCTCCGTAGATAGTCCACAGTACGTCCGGATCCGCCTTAAGATTGACCAACTAGAATCGCCCTTAAGGTACTAGAATTTTCGGCACTTTTGAGCAAGATGTGTGGCTGAATTTTTCTCTCAAAAACTCACTTTGAATACTTTGAAAACTCGTTATAAATTGTGAACCCAGGCCACATATTTATAGGGGTATGGAAAGGGAATTGGAATCCTATTCAGATACAAATTAATTAAACCTAGAATCCTACAAGAACTCTAATTTAATTAATTTATCAAATAGAATTAGGAATTTAATCATTAACCGAACTCTGCACGTTTTAGGAAACGTGCACGAACACAAACACTTACACACGCACACACGGCAGCCACGATGGGCCGCCCATGCGTGCGCACGAGCAGCAGCCCACGCAGCGAGGCCTGCGCGAGCTGCAAGCCCACGCAGCTCCCGCGCGCGTTGTGCGCGCTGTGCGCGCTGCCACGGCCTGCTGGGCCTGGCCTTGCGTTGGGCCTGGCGTGGCTGTTTGTGCGGCGCGCTTGGCTTGCTGGGCGATGGCCTGGCTTCGTGCTGGGCCCTCGTCCGGCAGGCCTCGTCCGATGCTTATTCGTACGATACGCTTCCGATTAAATTTCCGATTCCGGAATTCATTTCCGATACGAACAATATTTAACATTTCCGATTCCGGAATTAATTTCCGTTTCGAACAAATATTTAATATTTCCGTTTCCGGAATTATTTTCCGATTCCGATAATATTTCCGATTCTGACAATATTTCCGTTTCCGGCAATATTTCCGATTCTGGTAATATTTCCATTTCTGATAATATTTTCCGATACGTACCATGTTTCCGTTTCCGGCAACATCTACGACTTGGATAATATTCATATTTCCGATACGATCCATATTTCCGTTTCCGGTAATATCATCGTTTCCGGAGTATTCATTTCTTGCCTGTGACGATCTCAGCTCCCACTGAAAACAAGATCCGTCGATTCCGAATATCCATAGATAGAGTATTTAATGCCATTAAATACTTGATCCGTTTACGTACTATTTGTGTGACCCTACGGGTTCAGTCAAGAGTAAGCTGTGGATTAATATCATTAATTCCACTTGAACTGAAGCGGCCTCTAGCTAGGCATTCAGCTCACTTGATCTCACTGAATTATTAACTTGTTAATTAATACTGAACCGCATTTATTAGACTTAACATAGAATGCATACTTGGACCAAGGGCATTATTTCCTTCATTAGCGTGGGCTAGGTATTATGATGGTCTCCCGCGTTGGGCTGTAGCTACAAATGGGTTTGTGGGTCTTTCTGAAAACTATAAGTTGTGGATGAGTTCCGATGACAAGGATGTGAGGACCGAGGCTCGTAATGGGGAGCCGGCTGAGCTTTTGATACCTCGTATTCGTGTTAAGTATGAGGGTCCTGATTCTGCCAGACCTCGTACCTATAGTTTTAAGACTGTGAAAGCTCGTCCTGATCGAAAGCGAAAGGAAGTTCTTCCCCGTTCCAGTGTCAGGCCTAAAAAGGTGCCTAACATGAAGGGGCCTGCTGTTGTTAAAAGAAATGCAAGCTCTCGCGGAGATCGTCGCCGGAACAATGTATGGGTTAGGAAGGCTCAGGCGCCTGTAGAAACAGTGGCTAGTCCAGTTGATGATAGTAATCCTTCTCCCACCACTGTTTGTGCCCTTAAGGCTGAGCGGGCTATAACTGAGAATGTTTCTAAAGCTTTGGCATCTTTGGAAGTTAGTGTCCAGGAGCCAGTTCTTATGGAGATTGATATTGGGGCAGCGCAGAAGACTATGGGGGTGGATCCTGCGAACATTGCTCTCTTCAAGACTTTATTTGATGATCCGGAAGAACTAGAGTAGTGTAGTTCTTTGCTAGGGTGTAGGTGCCCTATATTTATTTCAGTTGTGTTTGTTTTTATTCCTAGCACTTTGTTTTCCTTCTTATTATATTTTAATAAAGGCGTATTTTTAGTCTCCATTCAATTTTGTTTATATGTCTAACACTTTTTACACAAAGAATATAATTTTTTTTATTATTATTTGGACCGAATCCTTGGTAAGGATTGCCTACGTATCTTGTCAGAATCAGGTCGCGCGTAGTTCTTAGCTTTAGAATAAGTTCTAGTATGCCGGATTTCGGTAGATATGTCCCGAAGTGGAAACATATTACTTAATCGGTCAAATGAGTGAAGTATTTGCCATTATTTTCATCTGCCGTTTTCCATAGGTTGCGTAAAATTCGACCAATTTGTTGGTAAACCTATTTGGATACGTACTGTACCCCCCAAGTGTTCATTATTTTTCCGTTGTGTGCGGATAAAATGACGAGCACTTTTGAAAAAAGGAAAACTTTTGGCAGGCAGAGAGTTTCAACGCCCAGGCTGGGGCGTCAGAAATTTCGGCGCCCAGCCCTGGGCGCTGAAAATAACTTGGGCGGTCAATTTTGACGTTTTTGCTTCACATGTTCTTGCGTTTATTTCTATTTCGTTTTTTTTGCCTTGATATTTTGCTTCGTAGTTAAAGTTAATTTTGAGGCTATTTTGGAGGCTTTTTTGACTGTTAGCGTGAAACGCATTTTTGTCCAGATTAATTTTTTCTATTGGTGACTCAAAACAGTTTTGAAAATGGAGTTAGGGTGCGGAACTTATGAAGATCTTTGTGGAGGGTATGATGGAATCTATGTGAAACAGCTGTCGGTGGATTCTATGTTTTATGAATTTATTTTTTTGGTAACATTCGCATTTGTTTTAAATTTTTGCTCTCCTTTTGATTTTGGGTTGCATGGATTGGCTCTCATGATGACGTTGGTTGGCTTTTTAGGGATAGTGTGGTTTATTTTATGTGTTTCGGGAACTGGTTCACATGGCATTATTTCAAAACCGAGTGGGTTTTGTTTATTGGGCCTATAGTGGGCCGCTTCTTTATTTTTTTTATTTTGCAAATACATTTGGTGTTTATTTAGTGTTAGAATAAAATTTTTAGGAGAAATATTACGCCTTTATTGATTCGGAAAATAAGGAAAACACACTGAAATAAAACCGACCCATATTCTAAAGGGCCTTAGGACCATCTAAAGTCTCTATTATTCTTTTCTATCAATCTAAAGAACTACTAGGCGCTTTTTACTAATGGTGCTCTATGTGGCTCAAGCCTGGGGTTTAGTCTCATAAAACTTTGGTCCTTCACCGGTACTCATCTTGAATTCCATTCCTTTTGCGTTGACCCACTGATATGTCTTCATCCATCCGTTCCCGACCTCTTCTAGGGTTGATGCAGGAGAGATTAACCGGGTTGGATCGAAACCTTCATCTTGTAAAGCTAGGGTAGTCATCACAGTCTCGTTCTCCATAGGCCTCGATTCGTTAAACAATGTCCATAGAGCCTGGTTGTCCAATATTTCAGCTGTTTTAGTCTTGGTGAGGTGGGGTGCCTAATCCAAGGTGTGGCAGTCATGGAAAATTTCAAATCCGGGTTTTAGCAAGCCATCCTGAACGAAGGGTTCAGGGAAATCACAGCATGGGTGTTCTTCTCCTTCCCGAACAAACATCCCGTTAAGGGTCCTTTGATATGGGGGAAGGAGGGTGGTTTGTTTGGCTTTGTTAAGGCTTAGCCTAGATAGGCGGTCAGCAATATCTTCCTCCGTTGGTTCATAACCTAAGCCAAAGGGAGTAGATTTGTCGGGAAAAGGATGGAATGTGCATTCCTTCTTCCTTATGCCCAATGGGGTTCCTGGGAAATAACCTTGAGCCAACAGCATTCTAGGGATGACTCGGGATGCATGCGGGTCTAGGAATGCTGGATCATAATCTTCGATGAACTGGATTGATTCTTCCATTTGAAACCCATAAAGGTCATCTGCAGTTTCGGCCGTTCCAACTGACATCGAGAGGAGGGGCGCGGATTTCTAGTATTACCCCGTTATGGTTAAGTTTAACCATTTGGTGCAAGGTTGAAGCCACACCTCCTAAGTCATGGAGCCAAGGTCGCCCCAAGAGGAGGTTGAAAGTGGGCTTGATGTCGATTATTTGAAACTCCGTGGTGCGTGCCACAGGCCCAGTTTGTATGGTAAGGTTGATTTTTCCCAACACAGGCCTTCGGGAGTTATCATAAGCTCGTACCCCTTGTGAGGAGGTTTGGAAGTCATCGCTTCCTAGCCCCAAGCAATGGGCGGTTCGCAATGGGCAGACATTGACCGCCGAACCATTATCTACGAGTGCTAGGGGGATGTTTTGTCCTCTGCATCCAACCACTAAGTAAAGGGCTTTATTGTGAGCACCCCCCTCTTTGGGTAAGTCTTTATCAGTGAAAACTATGGCCTTTTCTCCGGCATCTCTCGTGACATGGCTAACCAATGAGTCAGGTGTGATATCTGTGGGTACTGAGATGAGGTCAAGTGAGCGAATAAGCTTTTCGTGATGTTCCTTTGAAGTACACATAAGATCCCAGATGGTAATCTCAGCCTTGGTTCTTTTCAGTTGTTTCAGGAGAGGATTTTCAATGACTTCCGCGACGGTGGCGTGCCGCCCGTTCTCAGGAGTTTGCCTAACCGGGATGTCGTCCATAGGAGGTGGGTGAATATCCGGTTGGTATATCCTTCCGGATCGGGTGAGGTTGTCGACCTCGGGCTCCTGAGGGGTGGTGTCAATGAGAGCATACCCGGGCCAAGTTTCAGTGAAGAGGTCCTGGCCCGAGACTTGAGATAGGTAGATATCTTCAGCATCATCGTTCCACACACCGCACACTTCCCCCTCGATTCGATCCATAGGTACCACAGCGAGTGGTGCACCTTGAGGTGTAATATACACCGTGGGGTCGAAATTCTCTGGTTGGTCGAGAGAGATGTGACAAGAGCCGAGTGGGCTCTTGTTGTTGTTGGGTTTGCCAACGTTAGGGAGAGGTATTACTTCATCCTCTATCATGTCCTGGATCGTATGTTTTAGATGCCAGCAGTTTTCAGTGTCATGCCCATTTCCTTGATGGAATTTGCAGTAAGTACCTTCGACCCAATATTTGTTTTTGACAGGAGGGTCACGGGTGGGGCCTATAGGTCTCAACTTTCCTTGATTGGTTAGTCTTTCAAAGGCTTGTACCAAAGTTGACCCGAGTGGGGCAAACTTTCGGTCTCGGACCCATCTTACAGGGTATCTTCGGGCGAGAGCCTCTTCTACAGCATGGACTTCTTGAGCTTGGGGTGTGTTACCCCGATTATAGGTGTTGGTCTTATATGCAGGTTTGCTCTGTATGGTTTTGGCGAGGTCGTCCTCGATTTTTATTCCCACATCATAAACCCTTTTGAAAGTGTCGAGTCCCAGGTACCTAAGGTGTTGTCTGTAAGCCGGGTCCAAGTTGTCAATGAATTTTTGGACCAATTCTGTTTCGGGAGGCCTATTGATTAGCTGGGCCGCCTGGTCCCTCCATCTAGCAAAGTAGGTTGTGAAACCCTCATTTTTCTTTTGGAAGAGAACTTCCAGCTCGCGCATGGTGACTTGGAAATCCATGTTCGACGAGTATTGCTTGATGAAGACATTGACAAAGTCTTCCCAGGTGGGGAAGAGCTTAGGGTCCTGGTGATAGTACCATTTGAGCGGCACAGGTTCCAAGGACAAAGGAAAGGCAGGTAGGTACATGGACTTGTCCACGCCTTTCAAGTTCATGGTATTCACAAAGCTCAGTAGATGATCACGGGGGTTGTCCGTGGCCTTGAACTTTGGTAAGTCAGATGAACTGAACTTTTCTGGTAATTTGCCAGAAAAAGGTTCAGGCTCGAGGGAGAAGTATTTGCTCCCCATGGTTTTCCGTAGGACCATTTTTTCGATCCTCTTCTCGTTTTCGAGGTCATTTTTGGCTTGCGCAGCCGCTAAGGCTTCGTTTTCCATTTTCAGTTGGCCCATGAGTTGGGTCATTTGGACCATCTGGTCTCGCAAATCTTCGATTGACATGTTTGGAGGTGCGAATCGAGGTTGGGGAAGCGGAGATCCTTGAAATGAGGGACGACGGACGGAGCTTGGAGTTACTAGACCTGGTGTTGGTGATGTATCTTCGAGACGCACTAGCCGTTGATTCCCTGATCGGCACCAAGTGGCAGGACCAGTCCTAGGCATAAGATAAGCTAAAGTTTAGGTTCCCAAAGTTTCAGGCATTACTTAGTCTAGACTTCGACTCTCTAAATTGGTTTTTCACTTTTTCGCTCTTTCTTCTGTCGGTACACTTTTTTTTGGGGGTTTTTTTTTTTTTGGTCATTCTTTGGATTTTCGAAACACTTGCCTGTGTGACATTCATATTTGTTAGCATGTTCGGTTTTGGGGCCGAGCATTGCCGTCGTAGGAGGCCTAACGACGACACAAAGAGTTATTAATTTTTCGCGAGTCGCCTTTTGAAATCGAGTGCTTTTCTTACGCCCTCGTAGCAATTCTTTTGATGAACATTTTTTGTGCTACGTACTTTCTTTTTGCTTGGGCACCGAGGCTGCTGCGCCTGACCAGAAAGTCAAGCAGCAACTTCAGCGCCCAGCAGTGGGCGTGAGAAATTTTGGCGCCCAGCCAAGGGCGTTGAAAATGCGTCCCTGGCTGGTTCTCGTTTTATGTTTTCTGTTTATGCAACTTCGATTTGCGTGCTTTCCTAATAACGTCCTTTACGCGTAACAGCGTTTGTGGGATTCGTTACAGGCCATCCCGAGCGTCGCTTATTTTGTGGCGATCATTCGGGTTTGCGGAACACGTGTTTCGGTATAACTCTTTGGTAAATTAGTCTATGAATGTTTGGGAAATTTTTAAGGTCATTGGTTTTCTAGGATAGTTTGTCACACACAATCACATATTTCGCTACACATAACTACATTACAAACATGGATTTGAAAATTAAATATGCCACGTAGTTTATGATAGACTTCTATATGTAGTATTTGCGCCTGGCTTGGTACCGCTTCTATCGTAGATCCAACACGTGCCCCGGTCGAGGTAGTGTCTTCAACAGACGAATTTCGCTCAAGAGGCCAACCCGCAAGTGCAAGCCAAGGGGGCATGCAGGCAAGAGGGACCTAATGAGCGAGCGATTGGGTTCGGGATAGGTGTACTACCTGCACAAGTACCGAGTGGGAAACATGCGCGGCGTATGCACCCCCCTATTGGCGAAAAAAGTTATCCTTAGTCCCAACTCCCGAGGGAGCCGAGATTCGTTATGATGTTCTGCCCGTTCACATTAATATGCTGATTTTCAGGTCGTCCGAACTTGATGGGGAAATAAACGCGGGGTAGGATCGTTTCACCCTTCGGCTATTTTGATTACCTACAAGCACGAGTATTTCCTTTACTGTCCCCAGTGGAGTCGCCACTGTGAGGGGGTCGAAAAAGCGCGAGGCTAATGCGTGACCTTGTCCCTCGTGGGTGTGACGATTCTTTTTATTCAATCAAGTGTAATTGGATTTCCTGTGAGTATACACCCAATTGACTAGTAATATAGGAGTCGCCATTCAGTTTTTAACGACAATGAGAAAAACTGACAAAACCCGGTTATCGTGACATAAAGGGAGTGCAATTATGTTTGACCACGATGGCCGTAGGTTCCCTTGTGATCCCTGGTGTTGGGATCTCTCAATATACACCCGCAAGGTAGAGATTGAGGGTTCGGGGGACTGTAACTACCGAGAGGAGTAATTCGCTCGTCGATAACTCCAGAGGCAGGATATCCTTACTAGCTCAGCATAAATAATTGAAGGGACATGCATTAACTATTAAACTAATCTGAATTGATTTTAGCAATATGCAACATATAATACTAATTCGATCGTGATTATCTGATTTAAATAGCATTAAGGGACCTAGCATGATAATCCGATTTCCCAAAAATATTATATTTGTTAGGCGTGATAGAACAATCAAATTAGGTTAGTTTAACAGTTCATAAAAAGGGCGAGGAAAGTAGTTAAATCATCGAAATGGGACACATTACGACGCACCCTTGAGAGGTGCGTCACGGTTCTCAGAAAACTAACCACTTTGACTTTGCTATTTCTCCATTTTATTTAACGAATCTCGATTATGGGACAGGATACGTTCTGTTCGATTTATGGATCGATTGCGACAGAACGCGTGAACAGTTTCGCAGCGAGAGGCTTAGGCTCAGGGGTTTAGAGTCAATACTCAGAATATATTATGTGTTGTTGTGTGTTTCACGTCGAAACTAGGGGCCTATTTATAGGGAAGAGTTCGTGGAAAGATAGAATTGCAGAGTTCTAATCCGCAAAGAATTAGGAAAAGAAACGTACCCAGGTATTTTTAGCGCCCAGGCCTGGGCGCCGAAGATTTAGGCGCCCAGAGCCAGGCGTTGAAAATAGGGTCTGGGCAGTTTTTGTTTAGTCAGATTCGGATTCTAAAATCCGTAGAGTTTGATATTAATTTGAGTCTTTTAGCGCGTATCAATTTGTGACGGAATGCGTCTGGGCCCTTTACGAACTCTAGGCTCGTTAGGATTTTAATTAATACGTAACTCTTATTTCCGAATCCTATTAGGAATAGGATTCTCGCAGTTTTCTATCTCATTTAGGATTTATGTTGGAATGCAACACCTAATTCTGACAGGTTTCTATCTTTTATGATTTGCCACTTTTAGAAGCTACCTTTTACGGCAGTTACTATTTTTAGCAGGTTTCCATAAATAGCAGGTTTCAGGTGAAATGAAATAGGGAATCGAGATTCGTTTATTTTATAGGAGATGCGTTGTCAAGTGGAGTTTTTATGCTTTCATCATCGAACCTTTCCCTTGCGGGAATGGGGACAAAAGTAGGTGTCTACAAAACTATTTTTAGTTGATTAAAATAAATTTATTGTAATTTATTCAAGGTTTTGATTTTATTAAATAATTAGTATAACATTAATTATAATAATTAAACTAATTAAATTAAATTACGAGAAAAATTATAAGCACGAAATTAAAATTATTAAATTTGTCACTCAACAGAAAATCAAAATAAAAAAACGCACACAATGCCCCAATGCCATAGCATGCATGCGCAAGGCCAAGCCAAGGCCAAGGCCCATGCCTCTCCAAGGCCTAACATCAGCAACACACAACACGCGAGCCCCATGGCCGAAGTCCTCTCTTGGCTTGCCGCTGCCGTGTGCTTGTTGTGAGGGTAGCATGGAGCAACACACCTAGCCAGCGCCCACTCCATCGCTGCCTTGGTGCATGTTGCAGCAGGCGTGCAAGGCGCTACGGGCACGCGAGCGTGCAACTCGCCCAGCATTGCCTTACACTTTCTCTCTCGCCCTTGCTTCACTCGCACACCGTACACACAACACATTTCGTAGCCCGCACGCGCGCGTCTATGCCTTGCTCACTGCAGCAGTACTACATGGGCGACGAGCACCCTTGCTCGCCGTCGCATGCACGCACCATTGGAACACCCCTTAAGGGTCGGGTAACACTAAGCTTTCCATTTCTTCGTGCGTGCAAGTTTGTGAACGATTCTATAAAATCAAATTTTTATAATTTTCAAAATTTTATGACAAATTAATAATTCATATTAATTTCATAAATATTTAGGCGATAATCGAAGATTCATTAGAATAAAATTCAACAAACATTAGGGATTAAAATTAGGGTTCTTAAAACTTTAAAGATTCAAACTTTAACAAATTTTAGGTGGTCTTTTAATCAATAGATCCCAATTAAATAATCAATTAATTATGAAAAATTATATCAAATTCCAAATTATTTGAAATGCAACAAATTAATTATAATTACAAATTAGGTTGCATAATTAACAAATTTAAATCTTGAAAATTTTAATCTTATGCAATACGTCATATATTAAATCAAGATTATTAAATAAGATCCGCAGATATTAATTATAACATCATTAAAATTATAATTATCCATCATAAAAACTAAAACCTCCAAACAATCATAGTTATGCTTCGAATTTGGGAATTCTGGGTTCGGCAAAAAAAATGTCAAAACTTTAAAATGCTGTTTACATGCGGAATTCACTATAAAATCATAAGATTCCGATAAGATTCCGATGAGTATTGACAAAACTATAATTAAATAATCGTGTAAATTTGAAATTAATTATCACGACATGCATTAATTCACCCCTTTAATTCCTTGCAAATTTGTAAAACTTTATCCATGTTAAGTATAAGTGATTATGCAATTAATTAGAGGCTCGTGATACCACTGTTAGGTTATGAACAATCGAATGTCATGCGGAAAAACCATAATTGTCAGAACCCAAATTAGTTGCACATAATCAATTAGGATAATTCATTTTACATATTTTGTGATGTGTGTCTTCCCTAGCTGTTCCCGAACTGAACAAGAACAAGTTAGAACACCAAACGTCGTCCTTCCGTAGAAAGTCCACAACACGTTCGGATCCGCCATAGGTTCAACCAACTAGGATTTAATCTAAGGTATTATTAATTCGGGATCTCACTTTTATTGTGTGTGAGGGGGTAGAAAAATAGGCCGGGCGTACCTTTCCTAAGAAAGTGGCCCGAACGACTTTCTCCTCGGGATGTGGCAATCATATTAAGTGAACAGGAACTAACTATGGGCGTTAGCCTCTTTTTACTAGTCTTTAGGAGTCGCCATTCAGTTTTACAACTACATTGAAGAAAATTGACAAAACTCGGTTATCGTGATATGTCCGAAGAGCAAACATATTTGACTCACAACTGCCTTAGGTTCCCTTGTGATCCCTAATACGGAGATCGCTCAATGTACATCCAACGGAGTAGAGATTGAGAGTTCCGGGGACGTTTACTAATACGGTGAGTGCCCATCATTAGCCCACGCGGTGGTCCTTGCTAGTTCAACGTGACAACGAAAGGGACATGCATTATGCTACATTACTAATCCGACTTGGTTTTAATGCACAAGTAATTAACTAACAACTGTCAAAATAGTGATTTAGGTTAATTAAAGGTGCTTAGCAATACCAGTTTCTCCAGATATTATCTTATTAGGCGTGAATAATATAGCAGATTATGTGAGCATATTTATAATGGTGGAAAAAGCTATTAAAATGTAGATTCATATTACAGTATAATGTAGGCTATACTGTGGTTCTCTAGATCACTAACCACTTGTCTTTGCTAGCCTTCCTTTTCTGCTTCGAACTTCTTGGTAACTGACTGACTATTTGGTGAGATTCTTCCAGAATTTTCTTTGAATTCCTTAGTTTAATCTCGAGACTCGGTCAGAAATTTGGCAGTATTCAGGTTGGATTGAGCGATTATACGGGCAGGGTCTGCTTAACAGTGTGTTAATGCGGAAAACGGTTTGCAGAAACTGGCGGATTGAACTTCGGTCAAAACTCAAGATTTTAGGTGTTTGGGATGGTAATTGGTTCGTAACTGGTGATTGGTGTCGTTTCCGGACTTTAGAGGATCATATTTATAGTGTAGCAGGTCGAAATAGGATAACCGTTTGAAGAGATTGAATTTTACTGAAAGGCAAATGGTTGCGCCAGAATATTTTAGCGCCAGGTCCTAGGCGTGAGTAAATTCTCACGTCCAGGGCCAATTTTTACTTGTAGATACATGCGTGAAAGATTTATTGCGCCAGAGTTGGTGCGTTGGAAATCTTTCACGACAACTGGTATGCGTGAAATAAATCTTGCGCACAACACAGTTTACATAATACGAGTAGTTTACTTTTATTTGATTCATAGCTAATTAATTATTTTTAACGTTTTAAGCATTTTTATTAACTTTTATAATATCGTTGACTTTAAACTTAGCATCTGGTTAGTTAATTTCGCACATATCACATAATTTCTACACGAAACTAACAATTAGCATGAATTTAAGCTTAAATATGCACACTTAGTTTATGTAAGTCTCTATGGTATAATAGGCTTGAGTGTCAAAAGGTACCAAACCTATTTCCAATTCCCCGACAGGCCTCTGTCGAAGTAGTCGGGTTCTTTAACGACTTTTATCAAGGCCTATTCGGTAAACGCTGGAATGGCACGTATCGAGAAAGGACCTATGAGATAAGCGATTTGATTTGGGTGGATGTGCTACAATGCGAATGGGTCGAGTGGACAACATCCGACGCGCGTGCACCCCCCGGGTTAATAGGTGTCCTTATTCCCAACTTCCGAGATGAAACATGTCAAGGAAGCCAGAATTATATGTGGTTCTGTTCGGTCAAACGATTACATTGAATATTTCAGGTTGTCCCAACTTAATACGGAAATAAAGGCGGCGTAGCTTTAGATTTTTCCCTTAGTCTAGGTCCACTTACTACTTTTGCGATTATTTCAATATACTCCCCAGTGGAGTTGCCACTGTGAGGGGGTCGGAAAAAGACGGGTTTAGGGCCTCTTTCGTTCTCTTCCCTCGCGGATGTGTGGCAAGCAATATTAAGTAAAACGGGACTAACTGTGGGCGTTAGCCTCTTTTTACTAGTCTTAGGAGTCGTCATTCATTTTTAAAAAACATTGCAAAAAACTGACAAAACCCGGTTATTGTGATACGGAAGTAAAAGCTGAAAGCCCAGGCTTACGTATTTGACCAACGGCCGTAGGTTCCCTTGTGATCCCTAGTGTGGAGATCGCTCAACATACATCCAAAGGAATATAGAGATTGAGGGTTTGGGGGACATTTACTAATATGGGGAGTGTCCAGTATTAGTCCATGATGCGGTCCTTACTAGTTCATGTAACGAAGACGGGACATGCGTTACACTACATTACTAATTTGTATTGCTTTTAATGCACAAATATTAACTAATAATTGTCAAGAGGATGATTTAGAGTGATTTAAGGTACCTAACAATAATCCGTATTGTTCAAAAAATATCTTATTAAGCGTGATAAATGTATGGGTTTACAGTTAAATACATAATAAAAATAGCGGAACAACCCTAGAGCCAGGAATCATGTATAAAGTACAAATCAAGTAGACTTACGTTTGTAGCGTGTTTTCCCTAGATTAAACGTATCACGAACACGAACTCCAGATGTCATTCCTCTACTTGGTTCACCGACACGTTCAGATCTGTCTTGAGATCGATGGCTTAGAAGTCACTCAAGATTGTTTGCTTTTGGGATGAACACTCTAATGGAGGCACAGAGAGAATTAGGGTTCTCACTTGCCTTAGGCTAGAATAATGTTGTAAAATTAGAATGCTGAAAACATAGGTTTTAGGTTATTAAAATAACCTTTTAACCAACCAAGCTAACCGGCCAAAACCGCAAGGCCTTGACCGGCCAGCTTGGCCCACGGCAATAACACGCATAGCAGCGCAACCAGCAGTTGGGCCGCGGGCCTTGGCTGCTGCTGCTGCTGCCCCATTTATGCGCGCATGGCCAAGGCAGCAAGGCCATGGGCCCTTGTGCCTTGGTGCCTTGTTGCCTTGTGTAGGGGGGTTTTTTATTTTTTCCCCGTTTCCTACAAGGGGGTTGGCACGCGACGGTTCGTTTAGAGAACCGTTGAATTGTTTTTTGCACCTCGAAGGAGTCGCCACCAAACTTTATTTTAGGTCCCGTTTGGGAAGAGCGCAAAATGACTCTATTTTTGGATAAGGCCTTGAATCCTTGAAACGGATGGGTGAGATCCGGGCTCGGGAACGAAAATGCTTATTCAGCGAGCTTTAGAAATATTCAAGTACGTTGGCACAACATTATTTCGAAAATAAACCCTAAGATTAGACTATGTGGGTTTGAAATTTAGAGCAAAATAGAATTTCTAATTGTACGGTGATCACTTTGCTTTAAAGATTGATTTAAGGAACCTAAGGTCGGTTTGTCCAAAAATATCTTCGTTAAGCGTGATGTAACCTTTGTATTTTGTGGTATTTAGGTTGTTGGTGATGAAAGCGATAAAGCACATAAAGCACATAAAGCAACATCATAATACTAAATAAAGAGCGGAATTAGTAAATACAAGACCCACTAGAAAAGGACTAGGGAGTAGGTCCACATTGCCTAGAAATGGACTAGGCAAGTAAAGGTGCGGAATTGAAAGTGCGAAATTGAAATTGCGGTATTGAAATTGCGGTATTGAAAGTGCGATATTGAAAGTGCGATATTGAAAGTGCGATATTGAAAGGTGCGTTAATGAAATTGCGATATTGAAAGGTGCATAATTGAAATTTGTACTTGGGCACATGAGATTCGAACGCCAAGCGGCTCCTTAAAAATAAGTGCGCCCGACACGAATTCAAAGCCAAAAATCTCAACTTGGGAGAGGTTTCTCAACCCAAATATCCTAGATCTTGCATATTAAACTTGAAATTGAAAGCTTGAATATTGAAATGTTTGAACTTGAAATGATTGAAATTTGAACTTGAAATGATCCTAGTTTAGAGAGGTAGTTACCCTAAACATGGTGGGATCTTTGAAATTTGAAAACTTGAACTTGTATATTGAAAAATGGAGTCTTGAATCTCAAAAGACTAAACCTTTAAATGCTAAAAAGGTGTCATCTTTGATTACTCCACACTTGAAGGTGATTCTAGTTCAAAGAGATGAATGTAAGCAACTTTGAACATCCTTGAATCTTGAAAGTTTGTATTTTGTATTTTGAAAAAGTTTGTATTTTTGAAAAAGCATGTATGATTGTTGCAAGTGGTGTTTTTTACGGCAAAAAACACCAACTTGCTAATCATTTGAAATCAAAATAGCATGATTGATTGAAATGGGATTCGGATTTACCTAGTTAGGCTTAGGCACGAGCTTTTAATTGCTTTTGAATTTCGGAATTTTGTATGTGTTTTTGAGGAGTTTTTGAGTTTGTATTGTGAGGAGTAATGTCGAAATTACGAAGTTGTATGTGTTGTGCTCCCCCTTTTTTCGATGGCAATGAGGGGTATTTAAAGGAGGGAATGGTGCAAAACGCCAGCACACGCCAGCGCCTGGCGCCAGGCCAGCGCTGCGCGCTGCTCACGTGGCTTGAATGCCGCCAAAGCAAGGACGGGGAATCGTCCTTGTTTTGTCTTGTAATGTTGTACCCGTTGTACGAATCGTACTAGGTTTGGAGTTTTGTATTTGCTTGGAGGTTAAGGAATCGTTTAGCGTCTAAAAACAAGCATTTCTCGGATTTTTGAATTCCGATTTTACGGGGCCCGGCATGCTCGGTTTTGTGGGTCGGCGCCTGAATTTGACTTGCCTTATATGATTTTGAGTGGAAAAGGCCTAGTAAAACCAATGGGATGGTCCACTAATTGAGATTGTACTCGAATCTTGAAGTTGGATTTTGGAAGTTGTATTTTGTACCGAGTTCCGGGAGGGGAACGGCCTCGGGGATTGGATTTTGGACCTTGGATTTTGGAGGTGTTTTTAGAAATTGGGATTTCCGC
Source organism: Spinacia oleracea (assembly GCF_020520425.1). NCBI lineage: Eukaryota > Viridiplantae > Streptophyta > Magnoliopsida > Caryophyllales > Amaranthaceae > Spinacia > Spinacia oleracea. The sequence goes on along the minus strand of NC_079491.1, from coordinate 27,573,154 downwards.
TTGGAGTTATTCCAATCGCCTAACAAGGATAATGGTATCGTCATCATCCCAAAGGGGAGACACAAATTAGGTGTCTACAGAAGCCCCCACTTTGACTGAGCGTTCGGTTAGGAAAGCGCAAGTCAAAGTATTTCGAAAGGGACGGAGAATGGTCAAGATGTTCTGCAATCGAGACCACTCTTTGTACGCCGGTACCTGCATAAAACCGGCGTTAGAAAAAGGATAGAGGCTACCTCGGTGCGGTTGGTGATGACTCCGATTTGCACTTGTATTTTTCCGCCTTCAGTTCAGGACGGAGCTTGGCATCGAAAATTTAAATTTTTGAATCTTGAATTTTGAACTTTGACACCCGGAGTTAATCCGTTGGGATGTGCTTTGCTGGGGATAAGAGCTTTTTATTGGCCCTTAAAATTTTTGAATTTCGACTGACTTTCCCGGAGCTTGGGTCCGTTGGGAGTTGGGCGCCTGAGTCGTTGTATTTTTTGGACTTTGTATTCTTGAAATATTCATCTGTTTGTAATTGGAGATACAGGTGTATACCCGTATTTTCGACGGATGGTTCGATGCGACGCTTGATGCTTGGTGCGGAAGACCGTAGCAGCAAAGGACGTGCAATCAGCACGGGAGACCGCGCGCGCTGCAGATTTGCGCATGCAGCAGGTCTGCGCAGGGCGCTGGGTCGGTGCCTGGCGCAGGGCTGCACTATATAATTGCCCCTTGCCTTGCCATTTTGAGGCACATTCACTTGAAATTCTTTTGCTCTTTCTCTCAAAGGTCGATTAAGCTCTTCCCTTGGTCTTGTTCTTGCATTGTCCATGTAAGTTTTTCATGTTTTTGCTTATGAAATAACTCTAGGATTGCATGTAGTTTTGATTTTCTCGTACTTTGAAATGATGCTTGTATGCTTAAGTTTCTTGAATCTTGTAGAAAACTGTTTGATAGCCACTTGAACTTGAACTGTTGGAACTTGTACTTTTGAAATTTTTTTGAACTCGTATTTTCTTCGGCATGGATAGCCTAGGCGTTGATGTAGAACTTGTATACCTACTTCGGCGTGGGTAGCTTAGGCGTTGGTGTAGGAATTTGAATACCTGCTTCGGCGTGGATAGCCTAGGCGTTGGTGTAGAACTTGTATCTTGAATTAGAGGTCCACTGGGGATTTTGTTTTGCATCGTTTGACCTTGTGTGGGCCAGTATAGGATAGCCCCCAGTTTAGAATTTTGACACTTTGTATGCTGCTTGATTTAGTATGCCTCGTCACACTCGGAGAAAGCTCGCTGAATCATCTGTGGTTCGAGCTGCTGAGGAAGACGCTTCGGATGACGAAGCGGCTGCAACAAATGCCCCAGGTGGGGGTATGGTTCCCCGAGATGCGCCGGCTTTCCCTGGTGCTGGTTGGACCCCTTCCAACCTGGTGTTTCGGCCGGATTGGCATTTGTCTCAGCGGCCTCGCGCTGGCATGGTGAGTCTCGTACTGTGTTTTGAATTTTGTATTTTGTACTTGTATAGGTCTTGAGCTAACTCGTTCACCTGTAGGCCGATGGAAAGTCGTTCCGTACTTACTGGTCCTTGGTGGAGGTTCAGAGGGCCTTTAAAGCTCTCCGTGCTGATGCAGATGCTATGGAGATTTGGTCGCAGATGGGCCTGGCCGATTTCTAGCGCACCATGGGAGGTTCCCCGAGGAGAACGGGGATTAAAAACCGTTTGTGGGCTTTGTTAGAGCGGTGGTGGGATACCACCAACACTTTCCACATGGCATGGGGAGAGATCACTGTTACCCCTCTTGAGTTTGCTATGATTACAGGTCTTCCTTTTTCTGAGAGGAATTTGACCTTTGATTCTGAGCTGACGTGGCGCTCGACCATTGCCAGGGATTTGCTCGGCCCTGTTGTTGATTTGTCAGAGGACGACTCCCACGCTTCTGTGACGGTGCTTGTGGATGCTATCTATGGTGAGGGTGTGTCCGCGGAGCAGAGGGTTAGGCTCTTCCTCCTTGTCTTGGTTAGCAGAGTGATTGCCCCGAGTAGGAACAGTCGGGTGCATATTAGCTTCTTGTCCGCTCTGAGGGACTTGAGAGCTGTCTCGAGTTATAACTGGGGTGGTTTGGCATATAGCCACCTCTTGTATGAAAAGGGGCGGGCCTCCCGGACTGCACTAGGGAGTGACCCGAGCATGGCTGCTCTATGGAGCGTGCTTGAACTTGACTGATGTTTTGTTTGTTCCTTGAAAGATTTTGATCTATGAGCACTTTCCGACTTTGGCGTCGGAGCGTACTAGAGATGCGGCTTACCCGTATGCTGCCTCTTGGATAGGAGCGGTGCGCATTGGTGTGGCCCTGGTGGCTTCTCGCAGAGCTTGGAGAGTTTTACCTGCTGATAGGGTAATATTCTTGTACTGTTTTTCTCTCTTGTATTTGTATTTGTACTGTTGCATGAGTTATCTGCTTTGTAGGTGGTATGGCGTCCTTTTGCCAACGCGGTTGTACCTGCCTCAGTTGCTCGTGCCCATTTCCTGTCTGGGCGGCGGGTTTTGCTTCCAGGGGTGTACCGCCATATGTGGTATCTGGGGGAGCGGGTGTCCCCTCAGCACAATTCGGGGGAGAGACTTATCCCGAAGGACCCACCAGGGTCCATGCTGGCGTTGGATGAAGAGTTGGCCCGGCTCTATGTGGAGGCTAGGGGCGATGTTGTTTGCCGCTCTTGGAGGGATTTTGTATACAGGAAGGGGAGCTATGATGACTTCCTGAGGAGGTTGGCTCCACCAGTACGCTTCGTACTGCCGGTGAGCTTTGAACCTTGTATTCTTGTATTCTTGTATTGATGTATTGATTGGATGATTGTATGATTGTATGATTGTATGTAGGAGGAGGAGGTTGATCCTGAGGACATTCCTCATGCTGATAGGATCCTCCGCTATGAGAATTCGGACGGGGAAGAGGTGGTGGAGACCATTCCTTGGGCTTCTCCTCCGCACCGGAAATCATATGATGTTATACCTGAGCATTACGCCCCTGTAAGTATTGTTGCATTTTCGAAACTGTTTGTAACTTGTATTTGGAAATTGATCTTGAATTTTGTATGCAGGCGCCTCGGGTGAGAGTGCGTCGCTAGATGCTCTTGCTTGATTCTTGGAAGAGGCAGTGCGCCAAGCTGACCCGGAAGCTTTCTGGCCGGAACAGAGAGGTGCCTCACTTGATCTTGAAACTTGTATACTGGAAATTCCAACTGGGAAATTGATTCTTGAAATTGTATTTTGTATAGGAGCGCCGTCGAGACCGTAGAGACTCTATTGACAGGGAGCCTCAGGCTGGGACAGGGGTCCGGTGCTGGTGCTCATCAGAGGCATTTTGATGCTGAGCGGGGAGCTTCCCCTTTTGTACATGTTGATCCCACCAGGCATTCATTTGGAGGTGCTAGCGGTTCATGGCCCTTTGTTCCTCCTTCCGGCTACTACTTCGGAGGAAGTGGTCCTCAGCCTTGGGGTGCGGGTTCATGGGCTTGCTATGCGGAGATGGAAAGGATGCGTCAGGCTCAGATGTTTGGTTCGTACCCGTATATGCCGATGCCGCCGCCTTATCAGTATTCAGCTTCCCCTTTTGTACATGTTGATCCCACCAGGCATTCATTTGGAGGTGCTAGCGGTTCATGGCCCTTTGTTCCTCCTTCCGGCTACTACTTCAGAGGAAGTGGTCCTCAGCCTTGGGGTGCGGGTTCATGGGCTTGCTATGCGGAGATGGAAAGGATGCGTCAGGCTCAGATGTTTGGTTCGTACCCGTATATGCCGATGCCGCCGCCTTATCAGTATTCCTCTCCTCAGTAGGGAGTTCATCCCTCCACTGGCACACTTCGTATCTCGGAGGAGGATCCTAGTACCCCTGGGACGGAGCTGGATCGGGAGCTGGAGCGCCTTAGGAGGCGAAACAGGGACAAGGCGCCTGTGGTTGACGTCACCGCTGATGATGACTCAGACTGACCCTGCATGGCAGCGAGTTTCGGCTTGCCTGGGTTGATTTTGTATAGGCCGGATTGTATTGTGTTTGTATGGATTGAAACTTGAATTTTTGTATGGTTTGTATGGCTTTGAACTTGAATTGGTTTGAAGTTTTTTGAAGATTGGCTTTTGTATGTTTGAATGCTTGAAATTGTATGCGTGTTGTGTGCCTTGAAATTTTGTAGCTATATGCATGCATGACAATTTTGCGAAAAATTTTGAAAAAATTTGCCCATTTTTTCAGGTGTATGTACCCACTATAAGCCCCCACTTTGACTGAGGTTTTTTGGTTAGGAAAAGCGCAAGTCAAAGTATATTCAACTTTTGCTAATGCACATGCAGACTCGACTTAGGACGCCGATCTAGGATTAGAATGCTTGAATTTTGAAAGAAAAAATGATCCGAAATCTGCCCGAAGCGTTGATCCGGACTGCTTGAAATTGCGCGGCTTGCGGCTTTGGAATCTTGAATAATGGAGGTTGTACTCTGCTGTCCGAAACACTAAAGAGTGTGTACTCGGAGTCATAAGAGAGGACGGTGGCCTCGTCCTTTGGTGCAGGCTTCCGGCGTCTGGCGCGGGCTTGGCGCCTGGCGCCTGTGAGCTGTCGTGCAAGCCAAATCTTGTATAAATAGGGAGCATTTCGGATCGTTTCTTGTATCAATCTTTCCCTGCTATCATTGCATACTGCTTCCTCACGAAGAGAAAATATGGCTGTGTCCTTTGAAGGTGCCTTGAACTCGTGGCTTGGTTCGCTAGGCAAGTTGGAGAAAAGAGAGCTTGATGGGATGCATCTTGGGGTGCTCGTCTCTTTCCGGTTTGTAAAATTGGACTTGCACTTCATTCTTGCTGCTCTGGAGGCTTGGGACCCGAATCATCATGTCTTCCGCTTTGGAAATAATGAGGTATGTCCCCTCTCTGAGGAATTTAGTGCCATATTGGAGTGGCCCATGATGCTGGAGCCCTAGTGTTGAAGAACACTTTTTCTTGAGCTTTGAAAGGTATTTGGGCCTGAAGCCCCCACTTTTTACTGTTGTTGTGTATGGCAGAGGGGTGGATTTGTCCCTCTTTGTCACCTACTTTGCTGGGCTTGATGTTCCCAAAGTTTTCCGCTTGAGAGCCTTGAGTTTTTGTATATTTGCTCGCTTCCTCTTTTCGTAGCAGGGGTTTGGCAATGGCGATGCCTCCCTAATTGAGATTGTAGAGCAGTTTGCTAATGGTCGGGACCCAATGCCACTCGTGGTTGGCGAAACATTAATGGGCCTTGACATGCTGAAGTCGGACCCCTCTTCATTGCCTTTTAAAGTACAAATCAAGCAGACTTACGTTTGTAGCGTGTTTTCCCTAGATTAAACGTATCACGAACACGAACTCCAGATGTCATTCCTCTACATGGTTCACCGACACGTTCAGATCTGTCTTGAGATCGATGGCTTAGAAGTCACTGAAGATTGTTTGCTTTTGGGATGAACACTCTAATGGAGGCACAGAGAGAATTAGGGTTCTCACTTGCCTTAGGCTAGAATAATGTGTGTAAAATTAGAATGCTGAAAACATAGGTTTTAGGTTATTAAAATAACCTTTTAACCAACCAAGCTAACCGGCCAAAACCGCAAGGCCTTGACCGGCCAGCTTGGCCCACGGCAATAACACGCATAGCAGCGCAACCAGCAGTTGGGCCGCGGGCCTTGGCTGCTGCTGCTGCTGCCCCATTTATGCTCGCATGGCCAAGGCAGCAAGGCCATGGGCCCTTGTGCCTTGGTGCCTTGTTTCCTTGTGTAGGGGGTTTTTTTATATTTTTTCCCCGTTTCCTACAAGGGGGGTTGGCACGCGGCGGTTCGTTTAGAGAACCGTTGAATTGTTTTTTGCACCTCGAAGGAGTCGCCACCAAACTTTATTTTAGGTCCCGTTTGGGAAGACCGCAAAATGACTCTATTTTTGGATAAGGCCTTGAATCCTTGAAACGGATGGGTGAGATCCGGGCTCGGGAACGAAAATGCTTATTCGGCGAGCTTTAGAAATATTCAAGTACGTTGGCACAACATTATTTCGAAAATAAACCCTAAGATTAGACTACATGGGTTTGAAATTTAGAGCAAAATAGAATTTCTAATTGTACGGTGGTCACTTTGCTTTAAAGATTGATTTAAGGAACCTAAGGTCGGTTTGTCCAAAAATATCTTCGTTAAGCGTGGTGTATCCTTTGTATTTTGTGGTATTTAGCATGTTGGTGATGAAAGCGATAAAGCACATAAAGCAACATCACAATACTAAATAAAGTGCGGAATTAGTAAATACAAGACCCCCTAGAAAAGGACTAGGGAGTAGGTCCACATTGCCTAGAAATGGACTAGGCAAGTAAAGGTGCGGAATTGAAAGTGCGAAATTGAAATTGCGGTATTGAAATTGCGGTATTGAAAGTGCGATATTGAAAGTGCGATATTGAAAGGGCGATATTGAAATTGCGATATTGAAAGGTGCATAATTGAAATTTGTACTTGGGCACATGAGATTCGAACGCCAAGCGGCTCCTTAAAAATAAGTGCGCCCGACACGAACTCAAAGCCAAAAATCACAACTTGGGAGAGGTTCAACCCAAATATCCTAGATCTTGCATATTAAACTTGAAATTGAAAGCTTGAATATTGAAATGTTTGAACTTGAAATGATTGAAATTTGAACTTGAAATGATCCTAGTTTAGAGAGGTAGTTATGAACAACCCTAAACATGGTGGGATCTTTGAAATTTGAAAACTTGAACTTGTATATTGAAAAATGAAGTCTTGAATCTCAAAAGACTAAACCTTTAAATGCTAAAAAGGTGTCATCTTTGATTACTCCACACTTGAAGGTGATTCTAGTTCAAAGAGATGAATGTAAGCAACTTTGAACATCCCTAAATCTTGAAAGTTTGTATTTTGTATTTTGAAAAAGTTTGTATTTTTGAAAAAGCATGTATGATTGTTGCAAGTGGTGTTTTTTATGGCAAAAAACACCAACTTGCTAATCATTTGAAATCAAAATAGCATGATTGATTGAAATGGGATTCGGATTTACCTAGTTAGGCTTAGGCACGAGCTCCCAATTGCTTTTGAATTTAGGAATTTTGTATGTGTTTTTGAGGAGTTTTTGAGTTTGTATTGTGAGGAGTAATGTCGAAATTACGACGTTGTATGTGTTGTGCTCCCCCTTTTTTCGACGGAAATGATGGGTATTTATAGGAGGGAATGGTGAAAAACGCCAGCACATGCCAGCGCCTGGCGCCAGGCCAGCGCTGCGCACTGCTGACGTGGCTTGAATGCCGCCAAAGCAAGGACAGGGAATCGTCCTTGTTTTGTCTTGTAATGTTGTACCCGTTGTACGAATCGTACTAGGTTTGGCGCTTTGTATTTGCTTGGAGGTTAAGGCATCGTTTAGCGTCTAAAAACAAGCCTTTCTCGGGTTTTTGAATTCAGATTTTACGGGACGGGGCCCGGCATGCTCGGTTTTGTGGGTCGGCGCCCGAATTTGACTTGCCTTATATGATTTTGAGTGGAAAAGGCCTAGTAAAACCAATGGGATGGTCCACTAATTGAGATTGTACTCGAATCTTGTAGTTGGATTTTGGAAGTTGTATTTTGTACCGAGTTCCGGGAGGGGAACGACCTCGGGGATTGGATTTTGGACCTTGGATTTTGGAGGTGTTCTTAGCAATTGGGATTTCCGCCTGGAGTTACTCCAATCGCCTAACAAGGATAATGGTATCGTCATCATCCCAAAGGGGAGACACAAATTAGGTGTCTACACCTTGCTTGTGGGCTTGCTTTAGTGTTTGCTTATTAATTATCATTTGATAATTCATTCATGGTTTCGTACTTGGTGATCCATTGTCGTACAATACGATTATTCGTTTCGCCTAACTTACGAATATACGCAATCACGATATACGATTTCACGATCCAATGTTAAAATCGTATATTTATGTTTTTCGAACTAATTCCCGAAAAGCTATAAAATGAATTTCCGATTCATTTAATCCAGTGACCTGTTACATGCCAATGGTGTGACCTTATAGGTTCAGTCAAGAGTAAGTTGTGAGCCTAATATAGATTAGAACTCACTGATCGGAAGCATTGCTCCAGCCAGCTGTTCCGATCACTTGATCTCACTGAATTAATTGTTCGTAATTAATCTGAACCTTGGTATTGGACTAATGCACCTTGGGTAAAGGACATACTTCCTTCAGTCTCCCACTTGTCATTCAGACCAGTGTGCATTCCGATTCCTTTGTCTCTTGGTGTTACTTACTAAACATAAGGTAAGATCCAAGCCATCCTTATTAGGTCCAGAAGTACGTGTTTCTCGAATTACTGAGTTTAACTGTTAAACTTTTATAGAAGGTTAAGCGTTAACCATTCTGAGCACGACTATGCATTTTCACAGTATCCAACTCTTCGAGAGGCCTTGTACAACAACAACACCATATCCTATCAAAGATAGGAGGACAATCCCTTCTTGTAACTTATGAGCAACTTACTTTGATTCATAGTACGCCCAATAACTGCTTTTATAGTCTCCTTTTACGGTGTGACGTTTAGCGAGCATCAAAGCGAACTAATTCTCAAACAAGCAGCATAACTACTCAGGTTCTGAGGAATAGGTTCCAATCACCATTAATGAGAACTACTTATGACATGACTTTAATCTCTTAAAGTGTTCCCATGCTCAATCCGATACAAGATCCAATAAGTATTTATGCAAATGATTTCTGACATCCAGTCCATCTAGTTCAAGAAACTGAACTATAAATCAACTTGCAATCTAATCTTCATTAGTCATTGGTCGTCTAACCTTTCAATGACCTGGATTAGGGATCCTTTTGTGATTTAATATTCAAGTTCACTTATGGGTGTTTCTTTGTCAAAGAATCCATCTTGACATCCCATTTGAATGTTCTGAATCACTTGGACTTCATCATTTAATACTAAATCAAGATTAAATGACATATGAAATATAATTTCATAAATGATAAATGTTTAAACCGAATGCTTACCAATTTGTGGGCCTCTAACCCAAAATGAAGCATTTAATGTTTTACAGATTATAGGCCTTTCACCCAATACTTAAAACATTCATGGAGCTCAAATTTGATTTCATTTCTGCATATGAGTGTTGTCTCTCATTCGGTGCAGAGGTTTAGTTTATCATACTTTTCTATTCTTAGCATCCTTTCTATCGAAAGCCTTTCGAAGTAAGATGAAAATATCTTTGAACATGTTTATAGAATGATCTAGTCTTTCATCGCTGTTAGAATGATTCTCATATTCAAAATAGAAAATCATCCAGATAGCAGACTTGTGATCAACTTGAGTTCATTGAGGAACTCCCACTAGAAACAATTCCCTTTCATTTCTTCTTAGGCAATAATTTCAATTATGCAGAATTGTAAATGATGCTAACCTCTTGAAATACTCCAACCAGTTCACATAGATGTGGGTGATACATCTTTCAATTGAGAACTTGGAAACCAATCATTGATTCAGTTTCCCATGCATTACATATGGTTTAGAACCTATGTTACCACCTTTTAATCACGACGCCTAATTGCATGTGTATGTTTGTGGTCTACCTAACAACAAGATCCAACTTTTGATCAGGTTATGCATGTAGCATCAAAACTTTATTCATCTTCACTTCCTCTTATCAAGTTGGGTGAAGGACATATTGCCTTCAATAAATAATCTGATTAAGTTTGACAGATTTATAGTTGTGACTAAAGCAATAAAATAGATTAGGGCACTTTACAATATAGTTTTGGCTATATCGCGGTTATCATAAAACTAACCACTTGACTTTACTCGCTTTCCTTTTATGAAACTTACTTTCCTTGACTCGACTAGTCTCTTGGGCAGGATCCAGGCTTAATTTAAGTGCTTAGACGGGTGTCCGCTTAACAAGAGTTAATACGGCGAAACTACAAAATATACGGAGTGTACGGGACGATGATAAGGACGTATAGAGAACTTAGGCTTAGGCTTATAACTTATGGATAGCACGAGATTTTGGTTTGGTGCCCTTTATTCGGCTTATTAAGGCCATATTTATAGGAGAATAGTGCCGTGAAAGATAGGAATAATCAGAGTTGGAGGACAACTGAAAAGCTCTTGTGCCCAAGAAGATTCTTGCGCACAGTATGGGTCCGCGAAATATTTCTCGCGCACAAGTATTTGCGCCATATGTGCTTCAGAGTTTGTTTTGGATTTGGACTCAAGCGGGTTCGTGAGATATTATTTGCGCGTGGATTTGGACGCGAATGATGAGTTGCGCTGGGCCTTGTGCGCAAGAAACTTCTTGCGGACAATCTGTTTTCCACGCGTTTTATCCACTTTAAATGAGTTTAATTCGGTTTTATTCTGGATTAGAACTCTTTTATGCTTATAATCCTTATTTACGAGACATTTTCAACCAAAACTCTTCTTAATTTTAGGAATTTAATTGGAATGCAACTAAAATTCTTTAAGCTTTTAAATCACTTTTAGGGATTTAATTTGAGTGCAACTAAGAGTCCCTGATGTAAATCTATCTTGGACGGTTTACTATTTTTAGTTGATACTTAGGATGGCAGCTACTATAAATAGCAGTTACTATAAATAGAAACATGGGTTTGGGTAAATGAATCAGTCAATCTTAGAACGTTTGTTGCTTGATTAGGAATACATTGGTCAAGTGGATGTTTTGTTTCATCATTGAACTTATCGTTTCTAGTCAGAGGCCAAATGTAGGCGTCTACAATAACAAATTAACTAAAATAAACGTAAAATATTGTGTTTTTTACTTGTTTTTTTTTTTTTTTTTTTTGCGTTTTTTGCAGCATGGTGCTTGTATAACCATATAAAATTAGGGTGTGATTAAGAGTAAGACTAAGTTTAATTTGATAATAAAAAAAGAAATATTGAAGGGCTGAATCTTTTTTTTTTAACTGCCTTAATAGTTGCTTTCATGTTTGTTAGAGGAATCCAAATAAATTGTTGTTGACTTTTGGTTGTCACATGCATTGGAATTTCCTTATTTGCAATATCACCTTAAATATTCAGGTTTTAGAACTATTACAATTTAAGTTTTAGTTAATTAAGTTAAATTACAAACTTATTAAAGGTATTATAGTCTATTCCATAGGGAACACCAAAAATTATTTACTAAAATGATATCAGGAGTTCCCTTATAGAATAGAGATTAACTAAAAGTGAGACGGTTAAACGGGGTAACTTTTTTTTGACGAAGTTATACGAAGTGAGTAGAAAGTCGTCCAAAGGTATAATTTATGGTTCCACCGCAATAACGCGATAAGATACTCGTAGAAGTGTAAAGGTAAATTTGCCAAAAAGGACATTTTATAACCCAAATTTTGCGAGAAAGGACCTTATTTTTTTTTGTTGTGAAATCACACCTTAGTGTAATTTTTTTTGCGAAAGACAACCAACGACAAGTTTCCGGCATTGTCTGAGCTTTTCCGGGCATTGACTTACACGTGAGCAGCACGTGTGGCTTTATTCCAATTCGTTTATCATGAGCTCAACTGTCAAAATACTAGAGAATTTCTTGAATCACTTGTTAAAAATGACACAACCTCGATGAAAGATGCAATTTCTAGATTACACTCAGTTTCTGAAGAAGACGTGGTTTCAATTAAAAAAAAAGTACTTTTAGAATTCGGTTAGCTTCAGAAGAAGACAAAGAGAAATTGGGTGTGGTTAGAGCATCCACATTCAAGGGATTTCACCCTTTCCATTTGAGCAAAAATGGAAAAGGGATGGTTCCCATGAATGTTAGATGTGTCTCATAATTAGAAAAGAAATGGGGAGGTAAGAGCATCAACACTCATGGGGAAAAGGCTAGGGATACACTTGGTGTACAAAGGTATCTTGCACACCACCAATTATAATTTGCCACCTCACAAATCCCACTAACAAAGAAGAGGGAAATTAAAACTAAATCAGTGATTTTGGGCAGTATTTTTTTTCACCAAATTGCGCTATAAGCTCATTAGGAGCGGGATAACTTTGGTTGAGCGGGAAAAATTGCGCCATGGGGAAGGGTAAATGGCATCATCTCCTTCAAGCTTTCAGGTTCTACAAGTTCCCTTTCTGCCATTGATAACTAGAGAAACCTTCAATTACATATTTAAATTTCTGCAATTACAGATTATTTTTTCATAAAAATCCTCATTTACATATATAAAATTCGTGGAAGGATTTTCGAATTGGGATGAGTTCGTGTGTTTAATGGACTCTTCTCTTTCACTCTGCCTGTATCCCCTCTTCAATCCTTCTTCCACGATCTCTCTTTTCAAAACTCCTCTGTTAGGTCTTTGTTCGTTGGCTCACCTCTCCCTCTCAAAATCCAAATCCGTCTAGATTTGTCAGTGTGTTAGGGTTTTGTACAAAATTGGAATCGCGTAATTTGATTAGCCGGAGCTTTAACTGAAAAAAAATTAACCAGCGGTAGTTGTATGGTGATTGAATATTTCGTCGACAGAAGCGGCGCTTTCATCATTCACCATGTCCTCAAAGTCTCTCACTCCTCCGTTGTTGTCATTTTTGTCTCTTTCTCTCACTACAATCGCATTATCCGCTAACTGGTATGTTCAGCCCCCTTTTTTTTTCTTGCTATAATCGATTTTTAATGGTCATTTCTTGTTCCAATTGCATTCAGACTTGGGAATTCGATTCAAATTATGTTATGATTTTAGAGTTTAATTGTTTTGGTGGTTTGCATTTTTGATTTGCTTGAATTTAGACAATGATGCAGTTTGAGAATTACTTAGGGTTTAGTTGACAAGTTGTTAATTTTATGCTTTTGTTTTGTTGGTTTTCCAAAAAGGGTTTTGGATTTTGTATTAAAGTGAATTGAGATTGGTTATCCAGGTTTTATATAAACTCTGTAAGTTTATGGTTCCATTTAGAATTTTTCTATGGGGATTGGGGTATTTAGCTACTTGTGTATATGACATTGTAATTATAAGGTAGATTAGTCATTTGAATGATATTCCATGGTGTCTTTGTGACTAAAATGTAGAAGAAGTTGAGACTTATATGAGATGAAAATATATTTGATATTGTATTTTTTACTATAGAAGGTAAAAATGTTGTGTTTGTGCTTTTGCTTTAAGTTCAATGTTTGATCGGATAGCTGGCCTTGTCTTGGCATTTTGTGTTGTAGTGGTGTTGTTGGATTGATGTCCCTATTCTAAGAGCACATCTTCAAGTGCGTGTGCTTTGATCCCATGTTCTCAATGACATTGAGATACTTGATATGTTTTTTCTTATTCGTCAAGGAATCCCTCACCCATCTCGGACCTGGTTAAAAGGTTGCTTCTCGAGGACAAAAATGCCCCAGCAAACAACTCCAGAGTCACAGTGCCTCCGTTTTATGAGGTGAGATTCTCAGGATTTCCCATTTGTATAGTCTTACTTTTGATGTGCGCTGATAAAAGGATGATGTAAGTTACAAGAATTGTAGCAGTGTATTATTGATAATTGACTGGTCAACTGGCCGGTTATTAGGTTTTTAGAGGATAGTAAGAAAGAGAGTGGCTTTGTGCAGTGCCACAGAATGTATAGCAATAGGCTTAGATCAGTTAGTGCTATCTCATTGAGATGTTACTTCTGGTTATAGTTGGATACCTCTTGGCTTGATATTTATTTCTATGAATCATTCTTGACACGGGAGTTTCAACATGGAACGACAACTATGTTTATTCATAGATGTGACATCAAGGTGTGGAAGGGGGATATCTTTAGAACTGTACATCTCTGCACATTAGACATGGAGTTTAGTTCGAGTATAGTGGAACTGATAGGTTTGATGATCATTTTCTAAACAAATCCACTCAACCTCCTTGAGTGGTTCAACTATGGGATACTATGGGACTGCAGACACTTGAATTAGTTCCCAAAACATCATAATTATTACCTTCCAGCTCACATCATATTATATGTGAAAGGAAAATATGCCCATATCATGACTGAAAGATTATGAAAATAATCTAACAATAAACGTAGAATGATGTCCGTGTATCTTTTACTTGAAAATCATATGAAGTATGTCACATTATTGAATCCTTGTCGGAGTCTGTTTCCTTATGCAGAGTCTGTTTAACTACAAAAAAAGATAAGCTGGAGTGAAGGAATGGATTCCAATCTCTTCCATTCTTTTTCTTTTTTAATGCTGCTTGGTTCATTTTCTCCTGCTCTGATCTTTACACCACTGTTTCAGCCCTTACCATTTTCTCTCTATCTATTTTCCAAGTCTTGTTGTGATTGTTTGGTTGCTGTTAGTTTGCAGTCAAGGAGTTAGGAGGGAAGCCCTGAGTTTTTGGTTGTTGGACTATTGTTTTCTACTGTTGGATCTCAGGCATTGGAATATGTTTGTTGATTGTTCCTGATGTGAAGATTTGTCCATGTTGTAAATGGAGCAACTCTACTAGATATGTTTAAACCTATTAGCTTAAATGGTAGAGCACTATGCACATGCATAGGGGATGTAGGTTCGATTCCTACATAGGTTGTCTGTAAAAGTAATTAAAAAAAATAACTCAAAAATAAATACAAGAAACTCTAACTACGCTCACCCGTGTTCAATTCCTAACAAGAGGCCGAAAATAAAAAATTTAAAGTGTAAAAAATCATTTTATGGGATCATATTTCAGTCATAAAAATATCAAAATATTGGATGTACATTTTTTCAACCTTAACATGGATTTTTTGGGAACTCTTTGCTCTTATGTAGTTATGGGGACTATCAGATTTTTTTTCCCTCAATATAAAAAGGGTTTTATTGGTGATATAAGATTGGTTTTTTCTTATAATAAATATTACATATTTTTATGGTTATACAAGTGCTTATAATAAAACATAACGATACCAGAAAACAGCTAACGATCTCCAAAGAAGATATTTTTCTTACCGTATGTTTGGACCTGTATAATATTTACGATCTCCAAAAATAATGACCTCGTATGTTGTAGATAAATTGTTTAGGTTGTAACTTTGAAAAGTTAGGTTACATGTTGATTTTTTTTTTGTTAACCTTGATTATGATTATTCGGGATCATTTTACATTTAAAGAAATAAAATTTAAATAAAATCAAACTCGACTAAAATAGATGTGTAACTCCTAACATTTTTAAAATAACCTAAATTGTTCATATCCTTTATAATACACAATAGTTTTTCTACCACCAAGATTGAAAAAGTTAGCTGCAAAACATTGTGTTAACTTTGACTACCATTTTATGAGATTATTTTACCTTTAAAGGAATCATAATTAGAAAACATCTCAAACTCAACAAAATTAGATTAAGACAATTTCATTTCTAAAGATTGACGTGCTGATACCCCTTATCACAATGGTCATTGTTACGCTGCTTTAACTTCTACTTTAATTGTGCACCTGTGTTCGATTCCTAACAAGAGCCCACAATTTTTTTATTTAAGTATTAACAACCGTTTTATGGGATCATTTTAATCATGAAAAGATCAAAATTTGGATGTTTTTTTCACCTTTAACTATGAGTTTTTGGCTACTCGTTGCCTTTATGGGACTATCAGATAATTATTTGTCCTCATTATCAAAAAGATGTTGGTTGTTGGAAATATAAAATTGGATTTATCGTTTAATTATGTGTTACATATTTTTATGATTAAACAAGGGGTTACAATAAGTTTAATGATACCAGAAAATGTTTACCGATCTCCAAATTAAATTTTTTATTACTGTATGTCTAAACATGTAAAATAGTAACGATATCCAAAAAAATCAACTTCGTACATTGTAAATAAATTCTTTTGATCATAACTTCGAAGAGTTAGTTTTTAATTACTAAGTTTAGCTACGATTACACATGATCATTTAGCTTTTGAAGAAATTGAATTAAAATAAAACTAAATTCAAGTAAAATAGATGCGTAATTTCTAACATTTACATAAACATCTCAGTTGTTTGCTTCTTGTTATAATACAAAATTACGACCCACCACCAAGATTGAAAAAAGTAGCTAGAACACAAAGTGTTATAACTTTATCTATGATTAAACGGATCATTTCACCTTTAAAGAAATCATAATCAGAATTCCCAACCTCGATAAAATTAGACAAAATTATTTTGTTTGCAATGACTTACGTGCTGATACCCCTTGCTACAATGGTCACTACTATGCTGCTATAACATATACTCTAATTGCGTGTACCCGTGTTCGATTCTTGTCAAAAGCAAAAAAACCAAAATTTTAATTGTGACAAACCATTTTATGAGATCATTTTAGTCATTAAAATATCAAAATGTTGATGCTTTCCTTCACTTTTAACTATGATTTTTGTAAGGTTAAAGACATACGAAGTATTACATGGAATCATTACCCATATATAGACGAATCATATGAGTACATGCATTTTTTTCCAAGACATAATAATTTTTTCGATGAAGCTACACATGATAATTAAACTCAAAGCCTAAACTTTATTGTTTACAACAAAATATATTGTTTGAAACAACATTATATTATTCATAATATCTGAAGATTAAACTACATCTAAGGGTTTCTGATATTCAAAAGATTGTTTGTTGCACGCATCTACCATTATAGTCCACATCATATTCTTTTCGAAATAGCAAATCATTACTACCATATAACTGGATGAAAGATAACAATAATTGGATAAAATTTATGGATAAACTTACAAATAATCCCATAAAAAGATTAAATACATAAAGAAAGGAAGTATGATTCTGCATTTCTATTGAGATTAAAGTAGAATCTTTCCAAGTTTATCAAATCAGAATTTTGATTGGAATTAAAGATTCTTATTCTAAAGAATACATTGTTGGTTTATTAGATTTGAATTCAATTTGAATTTCTTAATTACAAACTTATAACATCTTAAATTAATTAATTTGGGATTTACCAATTGCAAATTCATTAATTTTGGATTTCTCAATTACAAAGTAACCACCGTGAATCCATCCAAAGAATAGTTCCATTGCGCGACGCTTTTAGTGTACTCCAAAAGGTACGGTAGTGGAAACGTGAATTAGATCTCTGGCGGCGCTTAAAAGCGTAGTAAGTCTGTAGCGACGCTAATCATATGTTTTACCGATGCAAAAGAATAGCGTCGTAATAGGGGGTAGCGGCACAGGCAAAGAGAGCGCGTTTGAAAGCGTCAGTAAAAGCACTTGCGGCGATTTTATGCGTCGTAATAGACATTTATAAAGCGTCACTAGAAGCCTTTTCGGTACTAGTGAGCTAGATTTAAATAACTAACTAAGTTTGACTACGTTTACACGAGATCATTTAACTTTTGAAGAAATTAAATTTAAATAAAACCAAACTCAAGTAAAACAGATACGTAATTTCTAACATTTTCATAAACATGTAAGTTGTTTGTTTCTTGTTATAACGCAAAATGACGACCCACCGCCAAAATTGAAAAACACAATGTGTTATAGCTTTATCTATGATGAAAATGATCATTTCACCTTTTAAAAAAATCACATTTAGAATTCTCAACCTCGGTAAAATTAGACAAAAATATGTTTGTTTGCAATGACTTACGTGCTGATACCCCTTGCTACAATGGTCACTACTATACTGATATAACATATACTCTAACTGTGTGTGCTAGTGTTCGATTCTTGTCAAGAGCAAATAAAACAAATTTTTAATTGTGACAAACCCTTTTTATGGGATCATTTTGGTCATGAAAAGATCAAAATGTTGATGTTTTTCTTCACCTTTAACTATGATATTTTAAGTTTAAAGATATGAGTATCAGTACATGCATTTTCTTTCATTATCCATAGACGAATCATATGAGTACATGCATTTTTTTTTCAAGACATAAAAAAAAGTTTTATGATGAAGCTACACATGATAATTAAACTCAAAGTCTAAACTTCATTGTTTACAACAAATACATTTTTTGAAAAACCATTATATTATTCATAATATCTGAAGCTTAAACTACATCTAAGAGTTTCTGATATGCAAAAGATTGTTCGCTGCACGCATATGTCATTACAGTCCACATCATATATTGTCGAAATAACATATCGTTACTGCCATATAACTGGATGAAAAGATAAACAAAATTGGATAAAATTTATGAATAAACTCACAAATGATCCCATAAACAAATTCAATGCATAAAGAAAGGAAGTATTGTTTATTATCATTCCGTAAATACTAAAAAGAAACCATAAAACAATAATAACATAAAACAACAATTTCCCAAAGAAAAAAAAAGATCCACATATAAAGGATCGAACGCAGGTCTAGGGGCAGTGTAAAGATGATCATATAAACTTTGTTGTAACCAGTTTGGCAAGGGGTATCAGCACATCCATTTGTGCTAGAAAATATATAATATATTTGAGATTTTGAGAATATAGATAAGGTTTTATAAGATTCGAATGTTTATATTTCATAATACATCAAATGATCCCACGTATTAAAGTACATACTTATAAAATTTAATTTTCATTAAAAAAACATACGGAGTACTTCCTAGTAAAAATATAATAAAAAAGCTTTTTTTTTGCCAATAATCCTTTATTGAATCAGGACCGAATATTGTATTATTATCTATGATTAAAAAGGATGATTTCACCTTTAAAGAAATCTTATTCGAAATTCTCAAACTCCGTAAAATTATATTAAAAATTTTCGTTTGAAATGACATATGTGCTGATCCCTCTTGCTAAAGGGGTCACTACTACACTGCTATAACATCTACTCGATCTAACTGTGAGAACCTGTGCTTGATTCTTGACTAGAGAAAAAATAACCAAATTTTTAAATGTGATAAACCAAATTATGGGATCATTTTATTCAATAAAACATCAAACTTAATATTGAATGTTTTTTTCACCTTTAACTATGATTTTTTGGTAAATCGTTATCTTAATGGGGACTATCTGATAAATAATTTACCTCATTATAAAAAAGAGTTGGTTGTTAAAAATATAATTTATTTTTTAAAAATTATATACTGCATATTTTTATGATTACACAAAGGCTTACAATAAAACTTAATGATACCAAATTTTCTTTATCAATCTCCAAATGAAATTTTTATTACCGTATGTCTAAACCTGTAAAATAGTAACGTTATCAAAAAATAATAACTCTGTATGTTGTAAATGAATTATTTAGATAAAACTTCGAAGAGTTAGCCTTTAATTACTAAGTTTGGCTAAGATTACACAAGATTATATAACTTTTGAAGAAACTAAATTTAAATAAAAATAAACTCAAGTAAAATAGATGTGAAACTCCTAACATTTTCATAAACATCTACTCAGTAAGTTGTTTACTTCTTGTTATAATACAAAATCATGACCCACCACCAAGATTAGAAAAGATAGCTAGAACACATGAATGTGTTATAATATTATCTACGATTATAAAGGATCATTTCACCTTTACATAAATCATATTTAGAATTCTCAAACTCGGTAAAATTAGATTAAAAGATTTATGTTTGCAATGACTTACGTGCTGATACCCCTTGCTACAATGGTCACTACTAAGCTGTTACAACATCTACTCTAACTGCGCAAACCCGTGTTCGATTCTTCTCAAGAGGATAAATAACCAAATTTTTAATTGCGGATCAAAACCATTTTACGGGATCATTTTAGTTATGAAAAGATCAAAATATTAGATAATATTTTGGTTACTCGTTTCCTTTATGGGGAATGCACCCATTGCTTTTATGGGGAATTAAAGATAATTAATTGATGATTGTTGGGAACTGAAAACAAATTTGAAATTCAAAATTAAAATTTCAAAATACATTTCAAATTTCAGTTTAAAATTTTCAAAAGAGATAGAATCTTTTAAAATTGAGGTGGCATATTATAAGTGGTGGTGTGCAAGATGCTCTTGCACACCTTGTGTACTTCTATCATCATCCCACTCATGGGGAACCCATGAGTTTCTCTCCCCTCTTCTCATTGGTCCAACTCACTTTTCACTAACTTTATCACATAACCTTCCCATTTCACAATTTCATACATACATTCATTAACCTCCCCATTTACCTTCTCTCTCCTACTTTTCCATACCCCACTACCTTTTCTAATAAATAAGATTTGTTATTAATTAAATCAAAATTTGTTAATTATAATTAAATAATTACCATTTAATTAATCGGATTAAATAATTAATTGTAGTACGTTAAAAAAAGCGGAATTTTTAATTACACTAATTTAATCGTTAATTTCTATTTGATCGTTAATTTAATCATTAATCGCGCTGATGTTGATGATAATTATGGATTTTTTGATGTGTTGAAAATATATCAATATTGGTCTCTATTTATAGAGGATAAAAAAAATATGATTGTTGGTGTTTTTTTTATTTTTTAAATACATTGTAATTTACCGTTAATTTAAGAAACGATAATATTACCGTTAGAAAATGTATGATGTTGTTGCTGCTGATTTCATCCAACGGTGATGTTGGGTTTTTTTGCTTTTTAAAAAAAAAAAAAAATATTAATACATGTGGGCTGATTGAGAGCATTGCCCATCCCACTTGCTTAGTTTTGGGACCACTTCAATATTGGAAGCCTCCCTTCTTATTTGCCTCCCCATTTTTTTGAAGATTATGAGATACATCTCACATTCATGGGAACCCTCCCTTTTCCATTTTTGCTCAAATGGGGAGGGTGAAATCCCATGAGTGTTGATGCTCTAAATAAAAAGGGAGGCTTCCAATATGCATGTGGTCCCCAACCTTAAGAGCATCCACATTCATGGGGAACCCATGAATTTCTCTCTACTCATCTCATTGGTCCACATCACTTTCCACTAACTTTATCACATAACCTTCCCATTTCACAATTTCATACCTACATTCATTAACCTCCCCATTTACCTTCTCTCTCCTACTTTTCCATACCCCACTACATTTTCTAATAAATAAGATTTGTTATTAATTAAATCAAAATTTGGTAATTATAATTAAATAATGGTCTCTATTAATAGAGGATAAAAACAATATGATTGTTGGTGTATATTTTTTTTAATACATTGTATTTTACCGTTTATTTAATAAACGGTAATATTACCGTTAGAAATGGTGTTGTTGCTGTTGCATTCCAACGTCATTTAGGCATTTTTTGGTTTTTAAAAAAATAAAAATAAAAATAAAACGTGTGGCTGATTGAAGGTAGTGGGAAACCACTTGGTCAAGCTTGGGGACCACTACCTTATTGGATGCTTCCTATATTATTTATCTCTCCATATCTTTTCTAATTATGAGACACATCTAACATTCATGGGAACCATCCATTTTCCATTTTTGCTCAAATGAGAAGGGTGATTTCCCATGAATGTAGATGCTCTAACCAAGTGGTTTCCCACTTCCTTCAATAAGCCACACGTTTAATTATTTAAAAAAAAAAAAAAAACCAAAATGCCCAATTACCGTTGGAATGGCAGCAACACCTACTCAATTTCTAACGGTAATATTACCGTTTCTTAAATAAACGGTCAAAATACTATGCATTAAAAAAAAAATACACCAACAATCATATTTTTTTTATCCTCTATAAATAGAGACCAATATTGATATATTTTCAACACATCAAAAAATCCATAATTTTTCATCATTCTTAAAATTTTCCATCTTTATAGTTATGGATCTCAATCATCCTAATTATGAAAATAGATATCAAAGAAACTCAAATTACCAACAAAATCCAAACCAATCAAATCCAAATTACCAACAAAATCCAAATTACCAACAAAATTCAAATATTAATTTTGATCCAAACATGCTAAACAATCCTCAATTCCTTGCTACGTACCAAGCATTTTACACCAGAATACTTCACAACATTCCTCACCCGGCACACTACGTCCAACATCTCCACAAGTAGATCCATATCCCACAACTCCCGGAGGTGACTGGAGTAGCACCAGAATGCCGTTTGAGAACCAATATCCAACGCAATCACTCGGTGAGGATGAAGATGAAGATGAAGATGAAGAGGAAGTTCAAGTTCAAAACAATGAAGTAATTAAAGTTAATAAAGGGAAGCAGAAGAAGGACATGTGGTTTGCAGAAGAAGAAAAATACTTGGTGCCTGCTTACATTAATTGTTCCGGTGATCCAGAGAAAGGAACAGATCAAAAAAAGGAAGCGGTATGGAATGAAATCAAAGGATCTTACGACGCATCAGTTGTTAATAATCTGAATGTCTTGCACAAAAGAACCATGAAATCTCTTAAAAAGCGTTGGGGTCAAATCAACGAAGCTGTTACTTCGTGGGTTGCAGCACTTGGTTTAGCTGAGCGTATGCAAGCTAGTGGTGAGGTTATTAACGACCTAGAGGAAAAAGCACATGAACTTTACAGACATAAAAGGAAAGATGGTCAACCTTTCATATTTCACCATTGTTGGTTAGGAATGCAACACCTTCCAAGATGGATGCATGGTAGAGATTCAACCATTGTGAGTGAAGGGAGTTCTAAGAGATCGAGCGATGAAGCCGGAATGCCAAAGCGTCCCGACGGGGTGAAGAAAGTGAAAGCCCAGAAGAAACTGAAAGGTGTTACAACTAGCTTGGATGAATTCAACAACACTTTAAGTGGGATGTCAAATGAGCGAGGTATGATAAGAAAAGAAATGTCTGATATGCTCGAGTACCAAAAACATCGAGATGAAACCAAATTGAGGTTTAAGATGTTTCAATTTTTGATGACAAAGTCGCATCTTGAACCATTTGAGGAAGAGTATCTTGCGAAGCTGAAGGAAGAGTTTATGAAGTAACTCATGTTTTATGATAAACTAGCAATTTTGCCCGTGCAACGCACGAGAGCGTCATATGAATTAGTTGAAATACTTAAACAATTCGTAATACAAACTTTAGATGAGGCATCAAAAAATAATTTTTGTTTATGCTACGACAAATATTTGATTAGCGTAAATAGAACCATTTTACGTCTATTGATCTTTCTTTACATTAAGCTACGATTATTATAAAATTACTTCAAACAAAATTTTGGGGAAACAATCAACGACAATGGTATAATTTTGAAGGATAATGTAACGTACAATATAATTTCTCTAAAATAGCAAAGAAAAATATTTAGCAATGAACATAATCAAAACAAATGAGAAAATTTGAGATTATACCATAGAAAAGAGGAACATACATAAAGTAAAAACATATTACCTTTGAAAATTGTATGATGAATTGGTACGGGGTAATATAGTTTGTTGTGTGAATGATATAACGAATAATGGTTGGTAGTCAAATTTATTTATAAGGGGCTTGGAAGATGAGGGGTTGATGGTTAATTGGGAAAAGATGTTTAGTTTTCTTGTACTCTTATTATTTTGTAAGTTAAGAATTTAAAAAGACTATTAAGTAATAACGTATCAGTACTAATATAAAATATTATTTTTATTGGCATAAAACATTAATTAATTAATCACAATTTATGTTAGTCTATTGATTAGTGATTATGCCTAGTTTTTTTATTATGAGTGTCTTTTGAGTTGTTTATGTTTTGGGAAGTATTGAATTAACATTAAAATGAGACAAACAAAAAAGAAAAGGAAAAATAAAAAAATGGAAGATAATGGAGAAGGTGACACATGTCAGTGATGTAACTATGGTTTGGGTTTTTAAATACTAGGTATAGATGTAATTGTGTTTTAATGCTTAATGTAGTAGTATTTTATGATTAATGTACTTGTATTTTAGTGTTTAATGTAATCGTATTTAGTTAATTATTTATTAGTATTTTATGATTAATGTATTTGTATTTCAGTGCTAAATGTAATCGTGTTTTCGTTAATGGAATTACTAATAAATTAAAATTGATATCTTATCCACTGACGTTATAGATTGCATTCTTATTTTAATTATATACTGGATTCTCATGGATAAATTACAATCTTATCTTCAAAAATAAAGGATGATAAATCTTATCAACAGAAATAGATTGCAATCTTATCCACATAGATAGAATGCTATCTTATCCGTAGACAAAGATCGCAATCTTATTTGCAGAGATATGGAATGCAAAATTATCAGTAGACATAGATTGCAATCTTATCCGTATATGTCTATAAAAGAAGAATTACATTGCACTTGATTTTCACAACAACCTTCTTCTTCCAACAAACACAAAAGCTTTCCCCTCTTCAAGTTCCTCACAAACATGAACCCAAATGAAAATTCTTCTAGCTCAAGTGATGATTTCTTTGATGACTATGTTAACAATATCATCGCTGTGAATGAGTGTCTAGATGAAGAAGAAGATTACATAATTGAGCAAGCTGCTCGATTCATTGTTGCCCCCAATCGCAGAAGAATCCAGCAATAGAAGAAGATCTTACAAGAAGAGTAGGTACATTGATAGAGATCGTGAAGCTGCAAACACGAGGTTAATGAACGATTACTTTGTTGATCGTCCATTATACCCAGAATATGTGTTTCGACGTAGATTCCGTATGCGTAAGCATATATTCCTTCGAGTTGTGGAGGCAGTTACTGCAAAACAACACGAATACTTCCAGCAACGTCCCGACGCTACTGGGAAACTAGGAGCCACTCCTATCCAGAAATGTACGGCAGCGTTGAGGATGCTAGCCTACGGATTTGTAGCTGATTCAGTTGATGAGTACATCAAAATAGCCTAGTCAACTGCAAGAGAAAGTCTTGTTCACTTCGTTAAAGGGGTTCGACAAGCGTTCACAGAAGAGTACTTGAGGAGGCCTACTGTTATAGATTTGCAAAGCCTCCTACATGATGGGAAAAGACGGGGCTTCCCAAGCATGATGGGTAGTATAGATTGCATGCATTGGCAATGGAAAAACTGACGCGTGCTTGGAAAGGATTATACCAAGAAAGGAGCAAATCTGCAACGGTTCTCTTAGAAGTAGTTGCCTCTGCTGACTTGTGGATATGGCACGCATTTTTTGGAACACCTGGAACTTGCAATGAAATCAACGTGTTGCAACAATCTTCGGTGTTTGATGATATATATCAAGGTAAAGCTCTTGAAGTGAACTTTACAGTCAATGGGAATACTTTACCAAAGGGTACTATCTAACTGATGGGATATACCCTAAGTGGGCAGTGTTCATCCCAGCTATTCGAATGCCAATGAATCCCGTGGATGATTTATTCACCCAGCGCCAAGAATCTGTCCGAAAAGATGTGGAGCGTGCCTTTGGCGTTCTTCAATCACGTTTCGCAATAATACAAAGACCAGCTCTTGTATGGGACGGACACTTGTTGTGGGAGATTATGTTGGCTTGTATAATTCTTCATAATATGATTGTTGAGGATGAGCGAGATACATACCAGAATTATCATGACATGTCGGAATTTGAGCAAGAAAACAAG
This sequence comes from Spinacia oleracea, assembly GCF_020520425.1. NCBI lineage: Eukaryota > Viridiplantae > Streptophyta > Magnoliopsida > Caryophyllales > Amaranthaceae > Spinacia > Spinacia oleracea. Next base: position 27,547,762 of record NC_079491.1, on the reverse strand, counting down.
ACAGCGATTTCCGGATCAACTCGTACAAACTATTCTGTGCAACCTGGTCGATTTAATGGTGTTGGACTTGACCAATATATGGAAAGGAGAGCTGACACATGGGATAAAAATGTTCACAATGCCTTACAAAGAGACCTGACTCAACATCGATCTTTGGCAAAATTGTGGCCCGTCTACCGATGACGACTGATTATCTAAATTATTGGAATCTTTAAAAAAAAAAAATTGTATGGTTTCATGTCTAATTCATCTATGTTTCTTTAATGAATTTATATTGTTTTATTTCTAAACCAAGTTTCAAATCTTATTTATTAAGTATTTATTTGTTCCAATGATAAAAATTATCATCAACATCAGCGCGATTAATGATTAAATTAACGATCAAATAGCAATTAACGATTAAATTAGTGTAATAAAAATTACGTTTTTTTTAACGTACTACAATTAATTATTTAATTATAATTAATAAATTTTGATTTAATTAATAACAAATCTTATTTATTAGAAAATGTAGTGGGATATGGAAAAGTAGGAGAGAGAAGGTAAATGGGGGAGGTTAATGAATGTAGGTATGAAATTGTGAATAAAGTTAGTGGAAAGTGATGTGGACCAATGAGATGAGGGGAGAGAAATTCATGGGTTCCCCGTGAATGTGGATGCTCTTAGCAAAATAAAGTCACATGTGCTGCTCAATGGCCGGAAAAGCTCAGTCAATGCCGGAAACTTGCATTTGGTTGTCTTTCGCAAAAATAAATTTATATTAAGGTGTGATTTCAAAATAAAATAAAATTATAGAAGGTCTTTTCTAGCACAAAATTGGGTTATAAAATGTCCTTTTATAACAAAATAAAGCATTAAAGCCACACGTGATACTCACATGCAAGTCAATGTCCGGAAAAACGAAACTCAGACAATGCCGAAAATGTGTCTTTGATTGTCTTTCGCAAAAACAAATTATATTAATGTGTGATTTCGAAAAAGAAGATTAAATTAATTTTTTTTAAATAAAATTATAAGATCATTTTTCACAAAAATTGAATTATAAAAAAATCCTTACCAAATTGCCAAGTTTAAAAGATAGGGAATTCAAAACAATCCGCTTTACCCTTTCCTTTTATTTTACAAATAATTTTTTAAAATTATTTGACCCCCTCTCCAACTTCCCACTTCACTACAGGTCTACAGTTACATCCATCTCACCCAAAGTTCAAAAGCTTCCCTCGCAAGCTTCACTGTTCTTCTTCCACTCTCCTCTTTCTCTCTCCTAACATTTTCTCTCTCCTACTAATTCTGAAGAAATCAACGGTGCAACCATGAGAAGGAGCACGAGAAGGTCTACAATGGCGGTTTCCATCCACCAGTCCCTCGATTTGGACTCCAATAGAACAAGTACCAGAAGATCTTCCTCCATTTTACCTCAATTCGAAGAAACTCGAAATTTGGTATATAATTCCCGTTTCTTTACCTCATTTTTACTGCTGAACTTAGTTAATTATATTGTAAATTAGACAATGTGATTCGCAATTTTGCCGGGCTTTAATTTGTTGATGTCTTGAAGTTATTTTTCGTCCTTCGGATTTCCGTCAAATTAAGGGAAATGACGTAGGCAGGATTTGAACTAAACTAGTTGTCATGAATACCATCTTTTGAATTAGTTTAATTTGCTGGCATGTAGTAGTTAAAGATACACTGTGATGTTAGAATGAGGTAAATTCGAAAAGTACTTTTTTTTGTTTGAGAAAGTAATTTGCTGGGATATCAGAAAGATTCTTGAAAGGTCAAATTTTCACCTTTTTAAAGTTTTAATGGGATATGTATGATTTTCGTATTCAAATTACACTCGGGTGTATAACGAAAATCGCGGAATGTGGTAATTATAAAATTAAAATTGCTGGTAAATACTATAGAAAACCCTGGAACTGCTAATCTTTGTGTGTGACTATCTAATATTAACATTAACAATGATAGTTGATTAGTGAACACGATTATGTTTTTAGTTTACCAATGAATAGATACTTGGAGATTTGGTGGGTTGAATTGTGTGTGATCTATTAACCAATTGAAGTGCTTCATTTTCCATATTGGCAGGTTGGAAATTTCACGACCAAATTTTCAATGTCGTCCTTCGTTAAGAGAGTGGAAGAGCTTACCCATGATCAGAGGACTGCTATAGAAAGAGTTGGATTTGGGAATTTGCTACATGTTCACCACCACTCTCTCCGAAAAAACTTACTGGTTGAGTGGATGGAGCGCTGGGACAGCGACAAGAGAGCATTTATTCTTCATGATAAAGAGCTTACGATCACCAACATTGATGTTGCTTTGATATTAGGATTGCGTACCATAGGTAACCCTGTATGCTTGAGTGAAGAAGATCCAATATCTGAATTGGAAAAGGAGTATGGAGCTACTAGTAGGAGTAGGAAGATTAGCATCATTACACTTGAGCAAAGATTGGAATCTCTAGGTGAGATTGCTAATGAAGATTTTGTGAGGACCTTTTTGCTTTTCATTTTTGGGACACTTCTTTTTCCAAATTCAAATGCAAAAGTAGACTCGCGATATCTTTCACTTCTGAAAGATCTTGATGCTGTGTCTGAGTTTGCTTGGGGTATGTCCGTTGTTGAGGATCTTTACAATTGGCTCTCTAAAAGAAAAGAGGAACAAACAAAGAGCATTGAAGGGTGTCTTATTCTCCTCCAAGTAAGTTCTTTCTATTGTAATAATATGCTGTGTATGAACTATTTGAATTAGGTTGATGTTACCTATATTACACTAGCTTCAATAACGCACCCAAGACATGCCCCACAAACCACTGGACTTTACCAAGTATGAAGTAGTTGAGTTGCAGTTGCAGTTGCATTTCAACTATGAACAATGTGGACATTTTGGTTCAAATAATTGGAACTGATCTCGAAAACTTTGTGGTCCAAGCAGATATGGTCCTACGAACATATAGACATTGGACGTCCAAATCTGCTTAGTGGCTCCTTGGACTTCCCCAGAGCTTGCCGTTGGGAAAGTAGTAGGTGTAACAGCCCAAGGCATTGGTTTACTACAAAGTTCAATGAGCTTGATGAGAATCAGGTAAAGAATTTATTTTAGCTTTATGATCACTCTAGTCATAATATGTTTGGCACCAACACATTTCTGCTTTTCATAAACTGATAGTGATACCATTACAACATTGAGCAATGTAAAAAATTTCGTGCTTTACTGTTGAAGACTTGAAGGCGAGCTGGTTTTAACGTGGTTGATGGTACTTTCAGGTAACATGGAAGTTGCAACCAACAACAACTGAATTAAGTATTGAAATAATCAGAGAGCTTCTGGTGGAAGTGGCTGTGGGAGACAAGATTCCTTCAAAGACCACAACTACCACGATGAAGGATGTACCATCTAAGGTTAGATTTTTCAGAAACTAGCCTCCAATTTAAAGAGGCACTTGATTGGCAATTTGGCATTGAAACATACGTTTCTCAAGAGAATCTGATAAATTGAGAAAAGTTAAGAAATATATTAGCACACTACTGACTAGAAAATTAGAAATGGCAGGCAATGGTTAACACTATTGTTGTAATAGAAGTTTCAATCATATGAGTTCTTTTGGACTGAATTTTAATTCTTTTTTCATCTGCTCAACAGATCTTTAGTAGAAATATTGCTGTTTTGGATGAGGAACCAGAGAGAGTTGTTAGAAGAGGCAAGGATGAACAGCAAGCAGGTGTTCCAGAGAATTCTGGACAATCATCTGAAATATCGTCACTGATAGAAGAAACCAACAGAGAGGTTCTTTCAACTAGAACAAGATCCACAGCATTCGTGACTATGGGGCTCCCACCTAAGGTTAGATATTTGCGAACTTGACAGCAAGCCAAATAGGAACTTGATTAGCATGTGCATACATGTACATGTTGTTATGGAGGAAAGAGCATATATTGTTTTTTTTTAAAAGAATAAACAAAATTGGCCGTTGGTAGACTATTGAGCTGTCATGATTGAAGTTCTAATTATATGAAGTTCGTTACTTGAATTCAATCATTTTTTCTTCTCCTAAACAGAGTTTGAAGCAACATGCTGCATTAGATAAGGAGGCAGCCATAGATGTAAGAAGAAGCAAGACTACAACTCAAGATGACATCCGGGAGGATTCTAGGCAGTCAGACGTGTCAGCGATGACTGAAGATTATACAGAATGCTCTTCATCTTATGGTTTGCAAGAAGGCCAGATTGCTGAGATTTCACAATGTCTCAAGGTAACATTGTCGACTCAAGCATATTTTTTAGTACTGATGATCATTATCTCAAATAGGTTGAAGAAGGGAGGAAAAATGATTTTGCGAAATGGAAACAGAAACAACTTATAGTGATACCTTTTGGAGATTATTAATGGGTAATTCTTATGCACTGTGCAGGTAAAATGTGACTTAAATGAGGTGGATGAACTCAAGAGGAAAAATGATATGTTAGAAGAAGTGGTAGCAAAACTAAGAAAGGAAAATGCTGATCTTAGAGAAGACAATCAACGCTTGAGGACTTCTCCACCTCCTGATCGTATAGAAAGGCGCATTCATCAAATGTATGATGAAATTCAGGCAGATTTAGATCTTTATGGTTTACGGTAAGATAATACACCAATTAAATTTGTTACCTTTGTCTAATAATGTCTTATCTTGTGTCCCACCTTTCTTTTTTGTCATATCAGGCTAATATTTCATCATATATAGCTAACTGTAGCTCATTAAAATGTGATGCTGCAAACCAAGAATAGTTGGGACACAAGATAATATACATAACGAGATATACGAAAACGACTAAGTTAGTGTGGATGTGTTATTTATCTTGTCTGTTGTTTAACAATGTTGTCGCTGTGTGTATCGCAGATGAATACAATTCTTTCCCGGTAGGAGGTTTTGTCAGCTGATTATTTTGTATTGAATTTGAGCGCAAGGTGTTCAAGATTTTTTGTAACGGGTTATGAATTTGAGAGCAAGTGTGAAACAGAGTGCACATTTGACCAGTATGACTGCATCAAAAAAAAGGCCATGTTGTAAGTACTAGTTTGTATAGTGTAATTTAATTTGCTAGTAAAAAAGTTTGGAGGTTGTTATTAAGAACTGCTACATGCTCACGTTTTCTATTGTAAAATGTAACTTGAGACATGAAAGTCCGGCAAAAAATGGTTATAATACCTAGTTTATAAAAGCTGCAGTAGCAGTAGTGTATATGTTGTGAGGAAAACGTATCACTATCCATGTGTTTGTTAGTATTTGTACCTTGTTTTTGGTGTCTTACTGCACAATCTGGTGCTCTTGGGATTAAGTTTGTCCAAATGTCTTCCTGCTTTTTGTTACTTGAAGAGGATTACTTCTCTGGGATGCTTGTTTGTTCTTGATAACATGACAGGTTGTCTAGTTTGTCTCGAGTCAAGGTGGTTCATATTTCAGGCTATAACCGAATTCAATATTAGTCTTCTAATTTTTTCTGTAACTTTATTGATGGGTAGTTTTTAACTATGGAATCATGCGCAAGTACTTGAGAAGCTGGGTTCAGGTAAGGAACCATTTCACTAATGGTGGATTGAGATAAATTTTTGTGATGTCGTCAACCCATCATTATGGGTTGATTGACCTCAATTTATTCATGTAAACAAACTGTACATACAGAACATCAGAACTCCATTACAGAGAAACAGAAACTTAAGTAATACGAAGTATGAAAGAGGGACTCTTTGGTGTAGTCTCATGCGTGATGTTTATTAGAGAACGGTTTTCCCTCCTTGAAGCCCTAATTCATTCTGCATTAACATAAGAAAAACAAGAAATTAGTTATCTTTGTTACAGCTAATCAAGCCAAGAATTTTAAGAAAACTTAGATACTTCATATATAATTGAGAGGCATAGGTGGTGTATGGCATACACTTTGGTGCAGTCAGTGTTGGGGCTGAAGGTGTAAGACATGCTAACCCCACACTGTGCAGGCAGCTTAGCTGCATGGTCATAGTTGAGCCCTTTGGTGCTAGCTGCAGTGGATTTCATACACTCACAGACGGCCCTATGTTCACCCGTTTGTTGGGCTGTGGCCTTGACTGACCTTACCCCGGCACAGCAGTTCGTTGGTGGAGTTTCCTGGGTGGGCCCACTGCTCTTCAGGTGCGACATGCAGGGTGACAAGGAGTCACTAACTCCACTGCATGATATGGCTGCCTCTGTTGCACGTGAGGCGACTCCCAATATCACGCAGATGAACACAAAAACACAAGCAAGCTTGAGGAATGAGAAAGTTGCCATTTCTTTCAGGTTAGTGTACAGTTTTTTGCTATTGGAACTGGTTTAAAGAGTTGCTGCTAGGAGCCTAGGAGCGTATGTGTATTTATATACCGAGCAAAATAATAAAGAATTTGCTTAGGTTGATACTGGAGAAGGTGATGTTTGTTTGGGACTTGAGGGTTGATGTATGTTTATTTTTTTTGGGAGTTTATCCATATTTTGGTGTCTTTATTTGGGATATTTGTCTGCCGCATGAAACTTTTTGGATGAACTTGGGAGTTGGAAACTGGAAACATATGGAATGAGTCTTAAGTTGGGCGTTCTCATCTGATATTTACAGAAAAATACAGAAAGGAGACGCATCATAAAAATTGAAATATTAGGCGTTGAAACACCTTCAATGAAAATATCACAAAGTTACTGATATAGAATGATATCACTGCTCCTTTTGATTTTATAATTTGGAATTAATTTCTTATGTCGATTTAGTTGGTTAAATATAATTCACCTTGCTGTTTAAGTAGATATGTACGTCAGTATGTGTGTGTTAGGGGTATGTAGAGACAAAGAGTTATAAGCTTAAGTAGGTTATAGCTGACGTTAAGGAGCATGCTGAAGCACAGGTAATCTAATTGCCCGATTAAGCTGATCGATGGTTGAAGCCACAAGATTAGTTTTAATACTCTATTAAATCTAATTGCATGTTTCACGTAATAGGAAAAATGTAAATGGATTCGCGTTTGACTCGTTTTTTATGTTTGGTTGGAAGTTGTATCTGAGTCGATAAGTTACCTACTCTGTTGATGAATCGCTCATGGGTCATAGTTTGGATCACGTTGGAGGAAAGAGGAATAGCAAATGATGGTTGGAAGTTGGCTACGATGGCCAGCACAGGGTTTTGTTTGGACAATACAGGTATTTAGTTCCCGGCTTGTAGTTTAACACATACCAAGTTGCTTCTGAATTTATGTACCCAAATGACTGTTTTGAGTGCTTGTTTGGCTACACGTGGGAACTGAAACATTCAAAATATTGCATAGTAAAACGTGTTTGGTTCATTGGTTGAACATAGGAGATTTTACTTTAGCTTATTAACGGATCGAGTTCTCCACATTTTAGAATAAGGATTTGACAACATTTTATTATCGAAAATATAGAAATACATATAAGCAGCCGGAACATGCATCATCCTGCATCCATGTCTGGAAATCTAGAATTACAATATAAGCTAGAGCAACACGTATTATATTGAGACATTCATAATCTCAGAAATTTAATTTTCATGTCATCGCGTTTACTTCCCCTTCACAAGGCTTCACTGTATGCTGCAAAACACCAAAAATATACACATCAAATTTAACTCTAGATAATTATCCGTATACATATATAGAGTACTCGACTACTCGGTACATATGAATTCTGGTTAGGGTTTGAAACTTGGACTTGTACCTTTTTTTACAGCTTCCTAACATATACTCCGTAGATGAGAATAAATAAAAATAGACGTAAAACTGTAATTAATTATTACCTGTTGCAGTTAGTTTTGGGGTCAAAGTTGTAGTTAACGCGAACGTTACACTGAGAAGCAAGTCTAGCAGCGAGGTTATAATTTAGACCTTTAGTGTTAGCTGCCTGATTTTTCATGCAATTACAAGCTGCTCTACGGTCAGCTGTGGTTTGTGCCGCGGCCTTGAGACCCTGAACCCCGGCGCAGCAATTAGGCGATGGCCTAGGTCCACCACTGCCCTTCAAGTACGGTATGCATTGTGCTAGGGACTTGGCCACCAAGTTACATGTCACCACCGCCTCGACTGCATGTGGGGCCATCAGGGTTTCCACCACCATGCAAATCACCGCTAAACATACCAGCTTCTTCAACATTGCGCTTGCCATTTTTCGCTCTTTTTTTTACTTCGTTTTTTTGGTGGTTGTTTTGCTATGAAGTTGTCAAGTATGAGTATGTGTTTGCATGGTTTTATAGTGGTGTTGAAGGTAGTTGGGAGTTGCATGAATTCAATGGTAAGGGAGTGTTACATTTGATGGATATTTACGTGTCAAAGTTTGCAGATTTTATTGTAGGATTGCATGTACACATAACTAATTTTGAATTTTATGCTAACATATTATGAATGGAATTTTGTTTGAATGTATGAGCTCGAGAGTTGTGACCGCTGATCTTAAGGAAATGTATAGGTCAGACATGGACCACCCACCATGGAAATAAATACGACTGATCGGTAAGTGTATATTTAAATATATTTAGATAACCAACTCAAGATCTATCTACCATAAGCCATAGTTTTTTTTAGGGCAAAGATTAATTAGTGCATAGATTAACTCATGGACAAAGTGTCCATCAAAACATAGGGAGAAACCTCACAAGGACAATATATGGTTTTTCCAAACTTGTTCAAGACCAAAAGACACTAATCTGGCAAGGTGATGAGCTACGAAATTGCCACCCCTTTTAACATGAGACCAACAAACAACATCAAAAAAAGAACAAATAGTAAAAATATCCTCAAGAATTGAGTCTAAGCCTCTGTTTTGTTCGACTTATTTTGACTTATTTCAGACAAAATAAGTTCAGTTAAGTTCAGATAAGTTCAGATAAGTTCAGTTAAGTTCAGATAATATAAGTTCAGCAAAATAAGGTTTTTTCAGACATTTTCACACACAAGTAAGTTTATTTCAGATAAAATTTCAGATAAGTTCAGTTAAGTTCAGTTAAGTTCAGATAAGTTCAGATAATATAAGTTCAGTCAAAATAAGTCCAATAAAATGGAGCCTAATTCAGCAGCGTGCACCAAGGCCTTCGAAAGGCGCGAGACGAGGGCCAAGCTATCGGATTCCATGATCACTTTCTTGTAGCCATACCTCTTTGCTAACCTAACAACCATTAACATTGCTTTGCCCTCAGCGATGAGGGGCTCCCAGTGGCTCCTTACTCTCCTCGAAGCCGCAAATTTCACTTGGCCATGAGCATCTCTAGCAACATCCCCCATGCCTGTCCACCCCTCAACATGTAATGCCGCATCACAATTAATTTTAACGAAATCATCTGGAGGAGCTACCCACTTCTCTGGGCTTTGACAAGGCTGTTCGCGCACAACACCATGGATTTTGGTTGTGTATGTGTTAAAATCTTCAGCAAGTCTCTTCGTGCGCTCCACAATGAGAGAAAGGGTACCTCTTTTGCATTGAATATTTTATCATTCCTCCTCCCCCATATATACAATAGTAGCACGGCTCCCCTTTGTCGTGTCTTATCATCAACACTCTTCCAAGACACTATCACCTCCAAGAAGCTCTCCTCCTCCTTCCACATCATGTCCTCGCAGTCAAGCTCAACGCATAAGTCTCTTATTGTTGGGCAATCAAATAGGTAGTGCCTAAAAGTTTCAGAGGTACCGACACACCATGCGTAGCCCGCATTATCTGACATGTGTCTATACTTCAAGTAATCGCGTACCGCAAGTGTACCCGTGCACACTCGCCACAAAAAGTGGCGTACTTTAGGGGTCACATTCAGGTTCCATAACTCCAGCCATGCCTGGTGGTAAATACGGAGGTCACAAGACTTGCCTAGAAAGTAGGCCGATTTGACCGAGTACTCATCACTTTTCGTGAACGCCCACATTCAGTTATCTTCTTGTGGGTTGCCACTTAGGGGAATTCCAAGAATAGCTGTGACATATCTATCATTAAAATTTTGTACCAGCAGGTTGTAACTCCATTCGCCACCCTCCAATAAGTCACACACCAAAGACAAACCATGAATGCGGGGGGTGGTCACGTACATACCGTCATCATTCGCAACCCAAGAATCCTCCCAAATCCGGAATTTTGACCCATTATCGATCCTCCACAGCGTACCATCCATTATTAGCGACTTTGAAGACCATATACTACTCCATGAGAAGATACTTGTTGTACCCAAATATGAGTCAAGAAATTCTGCATTTTTATAGTACTTGGTAGACATTACCCGGGCCAAAAGAGAGGTGGGACTCTTTAACAGTCTCCAAGCTTGTCTTCCCAATAGCGCGGAGTTGAAAATCCCTATATCCCTGAATCCCATACCCCCTAGACATTTAGGAGTACATAGAGAGCCCCAATTAATCCAATGCATCTTATGCTTGGAGTCGGTGTTGCCCCACCAAAATTTCGCGGTCATTGCTTGGATGTCATGTATGACACTCACTGGAAGGCGGTACACTGCCATAAGGTAGGTAGGGATGGCATGTATCACAGACTTAATAAGAATCTCTTTTCCAGCTCTGGACAAAAGTTTCTCCTTCCACCCCTTCATTTCCTTCCACAGGCGGTCCTTCAAGGCAGTAAATACCATTCTTTTCGATCTCCCTATTATGGTAGGGATTCCCAAGTACTTGTCATGATTTTCTACATGTTTCATGCTCAAGAGACCAACTCTTCTTGCCGTGACATCTCAACGCCTTTGCTAAAAGAAATCCCCGACTTGTCATAATTAATTTTCTTCCCGGAAGCTGTTTCGTATGTGTTGAGGATATCAACTATTTTGGAGCATTCCCTTCGGTTGGCTCTTGCAAAAAGTCACCTGCAAAGAAAAGATGCGAAATCTCAGGCCCTACTCGCCTTGCCCCCATGAATATCCTTATTCTCAGCTGCGCTCCTTAACAATCCCGAAAAGGCATCTGCCACCATAATAAACAAATACGGGAGAGGGGATCCCCTTGTCTAAGACCCCGGGAAGGGACCACAGAACCGCATACATTACCATTAACAATGAAGGAGTAAGAGACTGTCGAGACACAATCCATGACTACTTGTACCCATTTTCCATCAAACCCCATCTTCACTAGTAGTTGATGTAAGAACGACCACTCTACTATGTCATATGCTTTGCTCATGTCCAGTTTGAGCGTTATTGTACTTTTTTTCCCCTTACTCCTCTTTTTCATCATATGAAAGAGTTCCAAAGAAATTAAAGCATTGTTTGTTATTAGCCTGCCCGGAACAAATGCACTCTGATTCTCGAAAATTACCCCCGGAAGGATCGATTTAAGCCGCAACACAATAGCTTTGGACACAATCTTATAAAGCACATTACAAAGAGCAATGAGGCAAAACTGGGACATCATATTAGGGTTATTAATCTTAGGAATCAAAGCAACATTAGTATTATTAATGTTCCTTGGAGACCTTAAGACATGGAGAATGCTGAATTTTTTTATAAAAGATAGCGTGCATACCATCTGGCTCTGGGGCCTTACAAGGGTGCGTTTGCGAAATAGCTTCAAAAACCCCTTCTTTAGTAAAAGGACGAAGCAAGGCTGCATTGTCCACACTAGAGATCAACGGTTGCATGGCTTCTAAGACTGACTTGCATGCTGCATTAGACGGGCTATTAGAAGTGAACAAGCTCGCATAAAAGCTCTCCACTGTACTCTTAATTTCCTCCTCCTCCGTGCACCATTTTCCATTATCATCCATCAACCCTTTAATCTCGTTCTTCCGTCTCCGCTGCGAAGTTTTATGGTGAAAATACTTGGTATTACTATCCTCGTATTTGATTTTTGCTGATCGGGAACGTAGGTACCAATAAGCTTCTTGCCTTTCCAGTAGCTCTTCAAGGCTCTTCTCTAGCCTTTAACACTCTTGAACAGAAAATTCGGTAACTTCCAGTTCTTGAGCTACTTTGAGTTGTTTCTCCGCATCCTTGATTTTCTTGGCCAAGTCATCCAACTTGCCCCTTCCCCAACCTGTGAGAGCTGCTACCAGCATGCCAAATCTATCCTCCATAGTTCCACCATTCGAGTCTTTCCATGCCCCTCGAACTATCCCTTCACACGCCTCATCAAGAAACCATCCCGTCTCAAATTTGAATCTTTTTTTTTTTGTCTTTCTCCTGTTGTTTTTCCTCCTTTTTTGCGCCTCAACTTGCAATATAATCGGGGTATGATCCGATTTTAAATCGTACCAAGTGACTCACAACAGCTTCAGGAAACCGAGCACACCAAGCATGGTTACCAAGAAATATGTCTAAACGTTCACGAACACGCGTTTGAGCTGTCAACCCATGCTCCCAAGTGTACCACTGCCCTTCAAACCCCAAATCCTTCAAGTCACAATCGTCCAACATTTCTCAAAACTCCGGAATGGCACTCCTAATACAATCACCCTCCTTTTCATCGTAGCTTAGAATCTCATTAAAGTCACCACCTATGTAAATAGGTGTATGCACATTCTCGCATAGGTTTCGAAGTAGAACATAAGCCATAGTTAAATCTACATTAACATAGTCAAATTAATAATGTGTAATTTATAATAATAATACTATAAATTTGAATAACATTCATTTTACGAGTAATATTGATCATGTGTTTAATCATTTAACCTATTAATAATTGAAGTTTTTATTTAAATATTAATTCTGAAAAATCAAATCAAAAAAATAAATTCAAAATCAGACTAGATCAGGAGAAATAATGTAACATAAACGGAGCCTTTAGCTTAATCATATCTATACCTACTTTATAAAATCAAACAATTCTTTTTAAATGTAAGATGAATTGCCATATTGGGCCGAAACCCCACACAGGTCAACCCGGTCAGGGTTAACGGACTAGACACTTTAAGAGTGGAGGGAATGGTAAAGGTAACCCTCCTCAAAGTGTTGGTTGAAAGTTGAAATTATTTCCACTACGCCAAGGAATTGGTTGGTTTTACAGAACCGAACATACTAATCACCTAAATACGACTATATGAGTATCCATAGTACTATATCTCTATTATATAAGGGAACGCCTAAGGCGACGTAAATAGTGATTGCATATTGTACCCTTTAGTAAAATTAAAAAAAACAAAGCAAATTAAACACCAAACATTTTTATATTACAATATAAAATGGAATCAATTAAAAGATACTCCCTCCGTATTTATTTAAGAGATACATTTGGTCGGGCACGGGTATTAAGAAAAAGAATTGAATGAAATAAAGTAATAAAACAAGTGGGGTTGAGTAAATATTTTAATAAATCAAACAAGTGGGGACCATGTCATTTTAGGGGATGGGGCGCGGGGGTGGGGATGGGGTATAGATAAATTATTTAATTAGATGGTGGGGTTGATAAGTTACTAAAAATGGCAAGTGTATCTCTTAAATAAATACGGCCGGAAAAGGCAAGTCTATCCCTTAAATAAATACAGAGGGAGTATTTACTAAAATCACAAAAAATATATACTTCCTCAGTTCCATAAATAGCGCAGCATTTGGTTTTTACACTATTCACACTACGATTTTGGCCTTTTTTGTGATTCATACGTAAGAAAATTGTAGTTATCTTAGATTTGTATCGATATATATTTTCTAAATATCAATTTTTTACTTACACACGATTTGAGATATTAAGAGTCAAAGTAATGTGTTAAAGTAGTAAAGGTCAATTATGATGCGATATTTGTAGAACGGAGGAAGTATATGAATAAATAGGGAAAAAAATTATTAACGAAATATTTCCTCTGACCCAGTTTAATCGTCACACTTTCCATTTACGCTCGCCCCAATTTAATTGTCACATTTCCTTTTATGGAATGGATCCACTAATATTTTATTACATCTCTCTTTCAACTACCAAAATTTATGGCCCCACATCTCTCACATTCAATTAAAAACTCACCCACTATCTCCCATCTCATCTACTTTTCTATTAAAATATAATAGATAATCATGCAACAACTTATCACAGAAAACTCCGTGAAAATCATGGTACAACAGTTAAATTGGGAAGGCGGGAGTAAGTATTATTTTGTGTACGTCTTTAAATTACAAGCACGCAAGTAAGGACGGTCAAATCGGGTCATCGATCGGTTATGAGTCGGGTATAATCGGATAATGTAGTTGTGCGGGGTCATTATGCTTATGCGGATTGAATGTGTGATTTTTTTTGGGATCACTTTAGTTTTTGTCAGAAATCGGTTGGATCAGGTCAGTTTTTGACAACCCTTATTGTCGCAACGCATGCATAGAAAACTAGTAAGTTATATCAGAATGGACATTAGGGGTGGCGATGGATCGGGTTTGGATCAGGTGAGACTCAATCAACGTCCATCCATGACATTTCATCCGTCATTTAACCCACTTATCATCCGTTAAATACTTCATCCACATCCGATCCATCCACCATCCACGGGTGATTCGGGTGGATCGGGTATAAATCGGGTGAAATATATCTGTAGACATATAAAAACAACTCAAAGTGACTTGACATATTGCAATTAGGAATCATTAGTCCACATATAGTACACGTGACTATTTTTCTTTTTGAAAAAATCATAGCATGACTTTTACAAAGCTTTATAATTATCAGCGTGTTATCCTAGTAAAGGAACGTTATATTTTGTGTTATGCTTATGTCTATTATAGTTTTATTTACAATAATAAATATATTAAGAAAGTAAATGATGAAAAATTAAATCTTACAACTAATGTAATAGAGTGATGGATTGGATGCATCTTCATCCATATCCGACCCACCCGTCATCGATCCATCTATTATTCGTCAAGCATCCACTTATTTTTGGGTTCTCGTCCATATAATCTGGATCAGGTGGATGGATATCCATCGGATGATACCAAATTGGGTACTGAGTAGTGGGTACCCACTTAAATGTATGATGGGCCCTTGTTGATTTTAGATAATACTACATGTACACCTACTGTACAAGACATCTTGTACACCATGCTTTCTATTGGTTGAAATGGCATATTTATTATTTTTCGGCCCTATTTGGTTCATTATTAGTAAAGGAAAGGAAGAGAAAAGAAAGGAAGGGAAAAGAAAGGAAAAGAAGGGAAGGGAAAGAGATTTTATTTTCCTGTGTTTGGTTTGAGAGAAAGAAATGAAGGGAAGAGAAATGAAATATAAATGACAGCTTTTAATTTTTTTCTTTCATTCCAAATTCCTCCAATTTTGGGAGGAAAGGAAGAGCGATTTCCTTCAATATTGTTTAAAGAACGTCAAATTCCCAAAATGCGCCACTTTTTAACTTAATTCCCACCATACCGTCCACGTCAGCATTAAAACCGGTCTCTTTTTTTTTAACCAAGCGACACTAAACCGCTATCTCAGGTAGCGGTTGACTTAAGTAAACCGCTATCTGAGATAGCGGTTTATAATCACGTAGGTAGTACTATTTATAAATGGTTAAAAATTAAAAAAAACTGCATCAGCTAGGGGGATCGAACCCACGACCTTTTGGTTAGGAAATAAACACTCTATCCGCTGAGCTACAGACACTAATGTTGATAAGTTAAATTTAGAAATGTTTATAATTAATATTAATAAATGGTTAAAAAGAAATAAACACATCAGGTAGGATTCGAACCCACAACCTCCTGCGTAGAAACAACACACTCTATCCACTGAGCTACAGACACAATTGATGTCATAAGAGGTTACTTCTAAATTATATTTCTATTTAAACTGTAATTCATGTTAAAAATAATTTACAATTAAGTAAACCGCCATCTGAGATAGCGGTTTTGTTTTAATACAAACCGCTATCTGAGATAGCGGTTTATAACATTGAACCGCCATCTCAGATGGCGGTTTGCTTTAAAACGAAACCGCTATCTCATATAGCGGTTCAATGCTGAACCGGAAAAAAAAATTACTTCTCTTTCTCCTTTGCTTACGTGGACGGTATGGTGGTAAATAACTTAAAAAGTAACGTATTTAGGGAATTGTTGGATCTTTATGCAATATTGAAGGAAATCGCTCGGAAAGGAAGTGAAAGTTTTATAATTGAGCTTTCCTTCCAATTCCCTTCCTTTCCTTCCACTTCCCATATAATTATTTGTACCAAATACAGTAAACATTATTTTTCCCTTCCTTTCTTTTCTTTTCCTTCCAATTCCTTCCAACCAAATAAAGCCTTCATTCTCATTTTTTAATGGATGGATTTGATGATGTATCAACAAATTAACGGTAATGTACAAGAGGGTACACTACGTGTACATATTGATTTTGGTCCTTTCACAGTTTCACTCCTTAATTTCTCCATTCATGTTACTTCGCGATCTTGCGCTTCTCCTCGGATATCTTTTCTCTTCCTTTAGCTGAAAAAACTGTCAGAATTGAAAAATTTACCAATTGCGACGAAATTTAGGTTTAGAGGAAATTTATTTATATGATCAATGGCAGAAGCAAGCAAACACCGGTAATTATTTCAGTGATTTTCTTCAAAAAAAAAAAAATCAAAATTCGTATTTTTTGTAGTTTGCTTGGTCGATTATGTTTAGGTATTTGCGGAGCATTGATGCGAACGGAAGTTCTTAAACTGGGAATTACTTTCATGTGAATTTTGAATGATGAAATTTGTTGATTTCTGGTAAAAAGTCGGGAATTTCAGATGAAAATATGCTAAAATGCGACGGAAATTGTGCTGAGATTAATTTATATGGTTGCTCATTTGTTTGTTTCCTGCAATTGCTGGAGTTCTTTTAGAGTTTACTGGATGAATTATGCCTTGAAACTGGTTTGTTATTTTGAATTGTTAAGCATATTGATACGATTTTCGTTACTGGATGAATGATGCTATTGATTATTGAGTAATGATGCTTTTGAATTAATTGATGATACGTTTCAATTCCAGTGTTGCTGGATCACTTAACTTGTGAACTAGCGATCGCTTAAAATATAAAATGCCGGTGGAATTTTACTGCTCGGTTTTGAATACCAATACAATAACTTAGGAAATACTTGTAAATTTGTGTGAATAAGTTTAATTGACAAATTTAATATACAACTATTTTGGAGCTGGAAAGTATATATGAGAGTTTGAAGGCTCTTAATTTGTATCTTTAGAAGCCGAATTTATTGAGTAATGATTCTCTTAGTATTACTTAAAAAATGTTGTTTTGGATCCATGGTTGTGGTTACAAACTTATAATACCTTACGGAGTTTATGTTAGTGCTTGAGTGGTTAGCATCACATAGAAGTTTTTGAGAAGTTTTTGAGAAGTTAATAAATTCGTCTACTTTGTCAACTAGAGAAATGATTCGACGAAACTAATAGACATTGGAGTTGTCTTTCATGGTTATGCATTTTGTGTTAATTTGTAAGGGTGTTTTTCTACTGATAACCTTTTTCTGCCTAAAGGTTCAATGAAATGACATTCTTAATAGGTCACCCGTGGGTACAAAAATGTTCTTCCACTTTTAGGTTTGGGATATACTTCGGTTATTTTCCATTGATCATTGATCATTAATCTCTATATCTCTTGTTGTTACAGATGTCTGAATTTATAAGTTTTCTCTGGTGGAGCACAGTGCCATTTTGAATATGAAGCATTACAAGGGTTTAAAGAGATGATAAAGTATTTCACACTTTCCAGGTATGTGTAAAATGTTGAAGATGCTGTCTAATAGTTTAATGGCGCTCATATAGTTATTGTATAGTTTGGCATACTTGATATGTTGTTCTTTTGCTCGATGTGACAACAAAAACACATTGGTGCTAAACTAAGCTGTGCATAGAATTTGTTTCTCTTGGAAATTAAGGATGACATGATAGAAAAGAGTACTCCATCCTTCCCTAAAAGATCGACCCAATTTCCTTTTCGGTCCGTTTCTTTGAGTTGGCACCATTTATAGTATGTGGTCCTCACAAGTCTCCTCTCACACACTATTATTTAGTTTAACAAAAAGACAAGACTACCAACCCACTTGTAAGTGAAAAATTTGGTTTGGGGTAATCTTTTGAGGGAGTAGTTCTCTAACCAATAGATCTAGAGACGAGTTGTTGTTTAAACATCTGGATTTAATTTACCACATTAATCAGTAACAGATTTCATAAGACTGAAAAGGTGTCGGATGCACCATTACTATCTTTTACTTGTACTTCGTACTAAATGAATAATAGAAGATCCAAGGTACATTATGTTCTTATTGGACATCAAAGGACTGTCTTATGGGCTTGTAAGATGACTTAATTTCTTCATCGCTTTACAGCTAGGTTAGGACTGTCTGTTGGTGCTTGTAAGATGGCTTGTAAGATGACTTAATTTCTTCATCGATTTACAGCTAGCAATCTAACGGTGTTTCATTATGGGAGCCTTGCCGATTGTGTTACATCATCAGTATGGGAGCCTCTGGATGTGTGTGCCATGATTATAGAGAAGTAACTCCAGCGAGACAGTTGTGTTTGTGGCGATTGGCTACATAGGAAAACCTGAAAATGCCAGGGATTTGCAATGGTTTTGAAGCTCCAGAGCTTGATCCCTTGGGTTTGTTACATTTAGTTGATTTAGATAAATCACTGGGGAGTTTCATCTGAACTATAGTTGCTTTTAGTTGAGGATGATTGAACGATAAAACATGGAATGAAGAAGTAAATAGATGAATAGCTTTATTTGTCTTCAAGTTGTATGTTGTGTGTAAGCAATCTATTTAACAGATGCTAATTACCATTTGACAATATTTATTACATTGCTTAAAAAAGTGTAATGCATTAGGTCTTTAAGATGATTTCTTGGTTTTCACATACGGACTTACGGGACGTTTGTTTAGGGGGTTTGGGATTATGGAGAGTAAGGGGTGCTGTGGGGATGAGGAATTGATAGGAAGGGCTTTCATTCATACAATCCCCATCCCTTATTGACATGTGACAGGAATAATAGTAGGAATTAATGGCTAATTTTTCATTAGTAGAGAAATCCCATTCTGATACCTGCTTCCCCATGTATTATTTTGGTGGGAATATATGGGGTTAACGGGGTTTTAATCCTCATTTCAGTCCTCACATATAATCTCATGCCTCCGAATTAAACAAGAGAAAAATATTTTTTGGGATGTAATGGACTAAATCAAAATAACTCTTAAAACCTCTTCGCTTCCTTTTCATGAAGTAGAAGATGGTCGTCCCGTTGTCGTCCCGTTATTGGTTTTGGGTCAATTGGAAACAACCTCTTTGCAATTGCAGTGGTAAGGTTTCGTACGTCCGAACCCCCCTACCCCGCTTCTTGCGGGAGCCTCTTTGAGGCAATGGGGTAATGATAATGATGATAATGACTAATCCCTATCCCCTTCTTTTATTCCTCGAAACAAACATCCCATAAGAGACAAGCTTAAGCCATGTTTAGCCAAAATGTATGTTGGGATAGGCTCTGAAGTTTATTAAGCTAAGGCAACTCAAAAACATAGCTCGAGCTGAGAATTGAACAACTTAATTCAGCGGATATTGGGGAAAAAGCTCTTGTTAGCTTGTACAGTAACTGCAAAATACTACTGAATATTAAGCTTTGAGCTGTGCTACCTCCAAGGATACAATTTTATTTCAGTTTGAGGTTGGGTATATGTACTACCTCCGTTCCTTAATGTTCTTTACGCTTTGGAATATGTGTCAAAAGTATGAAAACTTTGACCGTGGATTCTCACTGTTATATACATCAAAATGTTATCATGTAAGATCTTGTTAGTTTGGTCTCGTTGTGTATTTTTACAATATCAAATTTTTATATTTTTTTCACATACGGAAATGGATATATAAGTCGTTAAATATTGCATTGGAGTCCGTGCAAATAGTAACCGTAAAGAACATTAATGAACGGAGGTAGTATTTGGTAGTCTTAATGATGTAGCTTATTTCTGACTGGTTTCATCAATATATGCTCTTGATTACTTGTTGGTCTTTCATGTGTTTCCTCTTCATGAATGGTAGAGAGGCCTCGAACCCCTATGGAATGAGGCAATGAGCTGAAGGTTCCTCCTTGTTAGTTTGTGGAGAGGAAGATTAAATAAAAAACTGACAAATGATGTTGTATGGAGGAAATAAAGGATAGTTCAGTTTGATGATGGTAGAGAGATCAGGAGTCCTGCACGGTAATTTCTTTGAGAAAGAAAAATGTGAAAACTATGAATGGCATTGAAAAAAACATTGGAAGGTAAAAATGTTATTTTTCCATAAATAGTTTGGTCATACTTGAGATGCATCACGGGAGCCCTTTCTATGCTTCCTACCTGAATTTGAGTTATGTTATGACCAGATGATCCAAACCAAACAACTTTAGCTTCTGCCAGAAATGTAGTTATAACGGGGAAAAAAAAATACACACACAAATATGGCCAGAGGAAGTGAAACATGGTGGTTTTTCTATGGTAAAGAAGATGGAGGCTTTGCATGGAAGAAGGTTTATCAAGAGAAGTTGTGGTCAAAATGACAGAGAAGTTTGCAAAATTACGGGCCTTAAAATTGAGATACATTACTTAGTTGGATCACTAAGGGGTTCAATTCTTTCTTTCACATGATTTCACTAGTTTGTCATTAGAAACATCTTTTCCTTCCAATAGTTTCTTAATTCTAACAATTGCCAAAGATGTGAGGAGGACTGAGTTAGGGAATTTCGAAAATCTTTCTTTCTTCTTTGATTCTTCAATAACGGGTTAGTTTTGTCCGTTTAGTAAATTGGCACACCTACTGCCACTGAGTTCCGTCGTTCTATTTTACTGGGGTTCATTAGAAGTTTCTGACATGGTGCATAAACCTTCTCTATGTTGGTCTATGAATTTTGGAGGATAATACCAATCATCTTCTGCCATTGGAAGTGTGGGCAATGCTTGCAAACAATATTCCATGGATGCTACTATGCTAGACAAAACAATGATTTGGAGTATCAAGCTTGCACTCAATTTGTTGGATGAAAGGGAGGATCTGTTGGATTAACTCAGTAGATTTTTCATGTAGTACATCCTTTAATACTGAGATTACTGACCATGCCGTGTTGAAGCACGTTTGACCTTTGTTATGGGTGTTTATCCTATTTTCCTTTAAAAGTTTTAGGTCCGTAAGAAGTAATTGACTTGCCACAAGCATCCGGAAAATTTTCAGCCTTTGAAGTGGAATGCTTTTATGGTTTTGAGATGTTATGAGTGGGTTTTATATAGTGTTATACAGTAGTAGTCATGTGCTTGTTTGATTGGATCCTGTACGGGATTTCTTCTTAGCTGCCTGTCAATTCATCTGACGTCATTTATTCGATTGCCTTGCATTCGGTGAAGAGCTGCCTCATCTAGGTTTCTTGTGGGATTTGTTGCCCTCATGCTTAGATTAATTTATATACTATTGAAGGAATGAAGGTAAGTGATTATCCTGCCTTTAAAGCATAGATTGATGTTAGGCAGATGTTCTTACTATCTGTCAATCATCACAACTTCAATCTTTGCATGACAAAGAAATGTATAACTCTTCCCTATGGAAGTGTCATGCAGATTCTGGAATGGCGGGATTTCTTGTTTAGGCACTCAGTTATTGAGATTAGAAAGATAAAAGAGATTTTATTTAAATATTTTATCATCCTTTATATCTGTCACATAGAGGAATTAGATGATATATGACACTCAAGATGTAAGTAACATACATATTGTATATGATAAATACATTGATCATCTGAAACTTCTATAAGCCTACACTTGATGAGAAATATTGGGGAACTTGTTTTGTATGAACTCAGAACCCAACCAGGTTATTTTTGGTTTACTAGTGCTTTGCTCCTGGAAACTTCAGGTCTAATTTATCCTGCAACATAAGAGTAGGGGGGGCAAAGGAAGAAGTTAGATGTGTTAAATGTTATAAAACTCGTAGTCTCAAATGAATCTTTATTTTTAGTGCAAGCTATCTTCTGTGACTGCGACCAAGCGAAAACATTTCTATTATTGTTAGACATTAGATGGAGTAAAGTTGTAAACTACGTATATCTGACTTGAAAGAAGAATGCAAGTAAGAAAGAACTGTACTGAGAGCAGTCTGTTTTGGGGCCAACATCCCCTGGAATGCTGACCCCACATTTGAGTGGAAGTGCAACGCTGTTTGTCTGCTTGATACCAGGAATGGCTGCAGCTGTTGATTTTATGCACCTGCAAGCAGTTCTTTTGTCTTCTGTTGTAGTTGCCAATTTTTTGAGGGTTTTAACACCATCACAGCATGCTGCTGGTGGTCCTTGACCATTCTCTAGGAATCCAAGGCATGGTGCAAGGGTCTGAGAAACCACACCACAGTTGATGGCAGCCTCTGCATGTGGTGCAACCACAATTACGCACACAAAAACTGCACATAGCAGCCTTAGGTTAGCTGAGCTAGCCATGCTCAGATTTCTGCTAAACTGATCACAGACTTTTAGATTGAGGTCTAGAGAGGTTGGTAAAAAGTTTAATGAGAAGTAGATGGTGTGGACACCTCCGTTTTGGTATACTTATAGAGAGTATGAGGAGCAGGGAAGTACTCAATGGGTTATAATTAGATTAGGAGATCGCAGTTGAGTCTTGAATTCTTGATTGCAGTTAGTATTGAATGCCGGCCCTGGCTGTGTATTATTTGGTAGGCTTCATTTGCTGAATTGTTGCTTATTACGATTGGGATCGTCATAATTTCTAAGCAGTTGAGAATCTTGAGATCTTAAGCCAATGCTGAAATGTATTTGTGCTTGACAGGTCCTCTATCGTGTCAATCACTTCAGGCTTGTTGAGCATTAAATCACCTTCCTTTGAAAAGTTATCTCATGAGCACATACAAGCATGTGGTTTGGGTATCAATTATCATTAGTTTGGATACTCGCTAAGAGTGCAGTAGAATATTAAGTCACTAGATACACTTTTCTTCCTCTATAGTTATAAATTTCTGGTAACAGTACAATTATAAAGAAGATTCTTGTATTTCAATTTATTGTTCATATGATGCAACAAAAGGAACACAGCACTTGTGACAGTGTTTCTTTGATGTTCATATTGTCCCTGTGTCTTGTTTTATCTCCAGTCTATTATGTCAAGCTCCTACATCAGTTAGTGAAGAGTTGTGTATTGATTGATAAGCGCGGTGATATTCACATTTTCTGAAGTACTGTTTGCTGAGTTTAGCAGTATATCTATACTTGTATGTTCTATGACACTAGATTTTGGTTATTTTTTACAATTTTACCGAATTATCTTAGTTTCTGCCAACCACCTCTACTTTAAATTTTATTACATCACACCTAGAAGTGGGGCTTCTATTCAATGCCCATACCATGCATTCTTCTGTAACCACTATGTGTTGCCATGAATTAATGTTTACATTCTGGATGAAGAAGTTCTATTAAATTACTCCGCATAAGGGATTTGAACAGTATGATAATTATTTTTGGTACGTGGGGACAAGGTATTACTCCCTTCGTCCCTTTTTGATTGCTCTATAGAAGAAACTTTACTTTTTTAAGAATTGGGTGTAAATAATGCACATTATTTAGTAAAGTGGTCACACGAGGAGAGAGATAAAGAGAAAGCAAGTGGGAAAACTTATCATTTAAGGTATTGAACAATCTCAAGGGGACATCCCAAGAAGAAAAATCGGGCAAATAAAAAGGGACGAAGGGAGTATAATTTACTAGTCACATGGATGGCAAATGCGCAATGATACATATTAATGGTTAGCAACCATAATAATGTGATTGCTTTTACATAATTTATTTTAGTTGTACATAGTTCATTTCATAGGCATGTAGAGAAATACGTTAGCAAAGAGAATAGCTTTTAGCACACATGAACTGATGGCCATATGAGCTTTTAGCACACATATGCTGGTTGATTATGAATGATGTGAAATGTAATGGCCTATGAAAATTAAGTCTGAATCCAATTTAAAGCCTTGGGTCAGTGGTTGCTTTTGTACATTTTACCAGTTTTTCTCTACATGCCTATGCAACCATTTCACTGAATGCAAGAGCCTCTAATAGAGTTGATCCGTTTACTAATATGTTGTAGTTCATGTGGGCTGCTTAGACTATAGGAATACTTTAGGCTTCATAGACTAGGCTATGAAAATATGTAATTCATAAAATTTCTCTGTAATTTACTCCTTATGAATGTAAATATTTCTCATTTTCAAATGCTGGCGTTACCAAGTTTTTTTTTTCTTCATTTTCTAGGCGTGTTGATGGAAGTTTTGCCTCCTACAAAAAGAAGTGGGTCTTCTGTGTCCGATTAATGGAGGTGAGTTAGCCATTGGATTCAAGTACTCATTTATCCTGTTTATTTCACATGTTGAAGTGGGGAACACAATATTCTCATGTATAAGAAGTAAATAGGTAATAGATACGGAGTAACAATAATTTATAAGTGGAGAGTCAAGTACAAATATGCATTAGATAGAAAGATGAATGGACTTGCAGAGATAGTAACTCTATCAAGATCTTTATTCTTCAAGCTTTTCAGCCAATAATAGGTGGTTACTTCTGGTATTCTGTTCAGCAGGAATATTATCCGTCTAGTTCACCCTGCAACGTAAGACATACGGAACAAACATAAAAGTTAGTTTATGGAAAGTCAGATTTCTCAATTAATTTAAAGTAAGTTGTGTTATGCGCTTAGTAGTCATGGTCCTGATTAATCTAGCAAGAAATTAAAAAGTGCAGACCCCATCTTTCTTTCTTAGATGGCTGCCATATCACTTGGGAATATGTGGTTCTAGGTGTATCTAATTGGTTCTCTGTTGTAGGCCACTTATAGCTGCACTCTTTCAGCCTAACTGAAAGTACTTGTTTAGTACTCTTCAAAACGGACTCTACATGTGGTGGGCTTATAATTTTCTTAGGGATGTATTCAAAGTACAGGGATGAAGGTAAGACATAGAAGTTAGAAACATAGAAGCATACTTAGAGCAGTCAGTATCGGGGCTAATGGTATAAGAAATGCTGACGTTGCATTTAGCCGGAAGACCTGCTGCCTTCTTTTCATCAAGACCGGTCATGGAGGCAGCTGCTGTTTTCAGACAGTTGCAAGCAGCTTTCTTGTCTTCTGAAGTGGAAGCCAAGTTCTTGAGGGTCTTAACCCCGGCGCAGCAAGCATCTGATGGGGTGTCCCCACCCTTTAAGTAAGTAATACACTGTGCAATGTTTTTTGTCACAGTGCCACAGGTCATGGCTGCCTCTGCATGTGGTGCTACAACCAGCATGCACATTAATATTACACAAGCTAACTTGAGAAAACCGGAGTTAGCCATTGATCGGTTCTTGGCTCGTCAGAGAGAAGGGATTATCTATCAAGATCTTTCTGGTAATTGCTGTTTTGATTTCTTTCTTGTGTTGTATTTAACTATTTATAGAGGAGTTCAACAGGTGTGGTTGATTGATAACTTACTAACTTTAGCAAGGAAATGGGGATTAGTTGGTAATTACTTGCTGCATCTTCAGATACAGGTCGTACCTGATTTTCATAACAGAGAGAATACACTTAGTCTAGTCTTTAGACAAAGTTTTGTACAAGTATTACCTATTGGATCATATCTTAGGATTAATTTAATCCCTGAGTCCAGAATTTGTCGTCACATGGTTTCAATTGCTGATTTGCTCATACTTGAGAATATAGCATGATTTTATATAAACACCCTTTATAGACGATTTGACAAGTCATTTTTATCCCCTTCCAATACTAATGACACCTTGAGAAATTTATTCATAAACCATAACTATGTTAAAAAAGGGGATAAATTTTTCCGTCAAACTATTAGAAATATGGACAAAGTCATAGAATTTGCAAATTTTCAGGCCCAATATGATGGGTGGAATACGTGCTAGTTTTTTTATTTTTTGTTTTTCAGGTCCAAAACCGTGTTACTTGGTAAGGTGGTAGAAGTGTTGTCGTTGTGTCATTGATGGGGTGATTCATTTTTGTTCAACAAAGTTGGCCTATATTTGTAAAACATTGGTTACATTTTTCTTTGGATTTCAGTGAAACATTTAAGCCTACAAAAGTAAGACTTGAGTAACAAGTTAATTCAATATTGCAAGTCTGAAATAAAATAATGTGCGTTTTAGATTATTGTTTAAAGATTTCTTGAAGAAATGGGGTTGTGATTCTGATGTTGATGAAATAAGATTGTTACAACTTATAAGTTTTTTTGCCGTCACTGTCGTGCTATATTTTCTTTTAAGCCAATGTGCATATTTTGTCCTTTGAATTATTTGAGTGTAGGTTTGAAAATCCTGATTGCTACATGCATAAAAAGATTGTCGTGAAAGTAAGAAAAAAACGATTTCCATAAGAAAAAAACGTTGATTTTTAATCATGCTAATTTGATGGTAGAAGGAGTTATTTACCACCATATCATGCCTTGGAACTTTAGCATAGTTAAAAACTAATGTTTTTTCTAGCAAAAATTGTCAAGTGGTGTTGATTTCTAAATTTTTTTGTTTTTTAAGGTGTTTAAAAACAATAGAAAATAAGTAAGGTGTTAAATTACAAAAACTGGTTTTTTTAAGGTGTTAAATGACAAAAAATCCTTAAAATTATCTTGAGGAATCTTATTAAACTTTAATTTTTACAAGATTACTCTCGAATATAATTTTTAGAGAGAAGGGACAAGCACGAGGTTTATTGATAAAACAAGGTTGATTTTGTTTTTTCCACTTAATATTGATCATTGTTTACACTTCACAGTCAAATGTTATCATCATTGTTACTTAGGCTGTTGATCGAATTGGATATTCCAGAGGTGAAAGTAGAGGATAGAACAAGACTGCAGGTTTTCTTTTTATTTTTTTTTGTGTTAGCACCCGGTTCACCCTTAGGGATAATCCGGATTAGGGGCGAGTTTTGGGTGGTTAGGTTCCAGTCCCCTCCCAATTGTTGTTGAGGG
Organism: Spinacia oleracea; assembly: GCF_020520425.1. Classification (NCBI taxonomy): domain Eukaryota; kingdom Viridiplantae; phylum Streptophyta; class Magnoliopsida; order Caryophyllales; family Amaranthaceae; genus Spinacia; species Spinacia oleracea. The sequence goes on along the minus strand of NC_079491.1, from coordinate 27,520,847 downwards.
GATCGAACACGAGTTCTCCCTACCAAATTCAACCCCAATCACCACTGAACCAACAAACAATTGGTAGACTGCAGGTTTACGAAGTACTTAGAAAACCGAAGTCATAATTAAGTAGAATTGAAACATACAATACATGAAATAGCAAAATACAAGCGACTCGTGGAGTCGTGTGATCACTATGAGGACGTACTCAAATGAACGGGTGGAGGAGTCTCATCACTATCAAGACTCAGTCTTATTATACACACGTACTACTACTGAGTACTGACATATGATAGCACATAGATACTTCTCTAGTTCTCTGTCGCCTGAAGCTCAGATAACTACTGTCTAGTTAATCCTGCGAAGTAACAAGTCCAAGATAATATATGCAAGTTAGAATAAGGAACTGCTTTTACAGCAGAGATAGATGTTATGTGAAGGAATGAACTTACTTAGAACAGTCGGTTGAGGTGCTAAATGGGTAGGGAATGTTGACACCACATTTAGCAGGAAGGGAACTTGCTGCGGAATAGTTAATACCCTTAACAGAAGCAGCCGCAGACTTTAGGCATCCGCAAGCAGCTTTCCTATCATCTGGGGTGGAAGCCATACTGTTAAGGGACTTAATCCCACCACAGCAAGCTTTAAGCCGGGGATGGACTTCCGTTTCCCTCAAGGTATCCTATGCATGGTGCTAGGCTACTGGTAACCTGTCCACAAGTTACAGCAGCCTCAACATGCATCAACATGCACATGATCAAGAGTGCACAACCTAACTTAACAACAACAGCAGAGCTATCCATTATATTGGTCTAAGAGAATGTGGCTGTGTTAAAGGATATAATGCTCTCTTGAATTAATTGGCAGTTGATATATGGTTCAGGAGTTTCATTGTTGCTTCTATTTATAGGGAGCTTAAAATTGATTCTTTTCTTGGATTGGGTGTGGGTTGTTAATTACTTGTTAGTTGTTAGTTGATAGTTGGAGATTATTTAATGCTACCTTAGTGATTGTAGTATGATGACTCACCTTCTTGGTTAAACGGTATACATCAACTCATCAAAGCCTCTTAAAAAGTGAGGTTGTACACTTGTATCCTAGGCATACGTACATGTCTGCATTTCATTCATAAGTTCAGTCGGGCCGACCTTGTGATCTTTTTTTTTGGTGTTAACACACGGTTCATCCTTAGGGCTAATCCGGATTCGGGGCGAGTTGTGAGTGGAGAGGTTACAGTCCTCTCCCAATTGTTGTTGTGGGTGGCCTTGGGATCTGTGTACATGTTCTCATCATCTAAAAATTTAATGTTTGTCTAACAACGTGCTCTAGAAAGGAAATTGATAAACGTATCTCTAGCCTCGGGGGGTCGTAGACAAGAAGCTAATGGAGAAATGGTAGAAATGTGATATTATCATATTATGTACTCCGTACTAAACATTCATTATAACCTTTAGGAGTTGAGGGTTATGAAATTACAATTTAATATACTTAGTAATCATCTTCGAAAAAAGTGTAATTTAGGGATTGTTTTAATCACCACAAAGTAAATATTTCGTAAAGTTACTTATGGCCTGTTTGGATACCATCATTTCATTTGAAATGATGGAATTGGCCCAAATACATTGTTTGGGAATTAAAAGGATTTGGATTTGGATTTGGTCCAAATCCAACCCTATGCAAATTAAGCCCAACATGCTGTCATTTGAAATCCATTTACAATTGCTGTCATTTGAAATCCAAGAAAGACAACCGCTCTTTCTCTCCCCTTTCTCTCTCCTCTACTCCCCCAAACTCTCCAAGCTCCATTAACGAATGGACGCTATTGAAGATGAAGAGGTTCGCGATCAACTTACTCTCATCAATGTTAATGTTCTTCGACATCTTCTTTTTGTCAATCAACAACCTTCTTTAACTCCTTGTTAATTCAATATAGTAGATGTCGTAGTCGAGAAGATTAGCCATGGCTGCAACAAGTGTTGATTTTCCAGTCCCTGGAGGACCATAAAGAAGATAACCACGCTTCCATGGCTTTCCGATTCGCGTGTAATAATCTTTCAAGCTCTTGAACCATATGGATTTCTCCATCTTCTGCCATAGACAGATCGACGTCTTCGTCGAATTAGGTTTTATTATTTTGGGGATTTGTCGCAAGTCCTCGGATTGTTATACCACCACCGATTCGCAACCTTTGTCGCCATCATTTCCAGACACCATGGCAAGATTAGGCAATGAAATTTGGAAATTTGAAAAGTTAGGGTTTAGTGTTTCCCAAATTCTAATGGTTCTAAATTTCTAATTAACATGTTAATTTGATTTCTGTTATACAATGTTGATTAATCAAATAATTTCAAGAATTGACATATTTAATTGTTGTTGAATTATCACAGTTTCATTTGTTTGGACTATATTATCTAGGATTGTCAGATTCAATTGAATGCAACTATTTATGATTTTTTGGATGTAATATTCTTTTTCATTAATGAAATAATTTGTTTACCTGTCAAACATTTGATGCAATCAAAATTCTAAAAATTAAAATTCCTCTTTGTTTGGATACCATCATTTCAATGAAATTTGGAAATTTGAAATGATTGAAATTCTTGGTTTTTAACAAACAAAGAATTTGAAATTGAATTCCAGTATTTGAATTTCCACATTTGAGATGAATCATTTCAAATGAAATAATGTATCCAAACACTACCTTAAATTAATAAAAATAATTGAAGTTCGACACCAACAATATGAGTTCAAAAAAATAAGTAAATTTCAACAAAACATAATATGAAGCTAATCAAAAATAAATTAAGCAAAGTAATACTGCGGAGAGAATCGAGCCTTAGTAAGACCCATTTTGTACAAAAAGAAATTCACATTTGGGCTTGTAAATATATTATCATTTAAGATGGGTGATCTTCTTTTTCTTCAACACACTCGGCCCATTATTGCTAAAAATAGGACTGTCTTTATCTTTCACATGAACTTCATAGATTTTAAGAAAATCGTGTCATCATTAAAATATTAAGTGTTTTAAGGCTTTTCAAGGGTTAAGAAATGCAATTATAAAGATAACATGTATCCAAATTATTTGGGTATGTAGAGAAAGCGTACCATAATATTTACTGTTGGTGGTAATGCAAAAATTAAGATACTTGGTACTATTTTTGATGATGGTCAGTTAATGCCACAGCTAAAGTGTGGCTTGTATCATGAGCCGCGGGTAGGCAGTGATCTTCACTGTTTGTGAAGAAAGAATGCCAATTAATTCTTGTCCCCTTAAATCATACAAAGTCAACGAGTTTGTAAACCACAAAACTCTTTCACCCTTTTTATTAGGCCTTTCCTAACTAATTTAAGGATAAGAATCATGATTTTCTTCTTTGTATTTTGATATTAGCATATTGACAAGAGTTACGTGGAACTTGGAATTCTTAGGAGGTTTACAATATTGGCGGGTCCCACTAATATTCTCTCTCTTCTAATCAATTGATGTATTCCTCTTTGTATACGGTATATACATATCAAAGTTCTGGTCTTTTCTGATACACGCACATATACCATAAACACCAACCCAAAATCCTATTAGAGATCTGAGCAGTTCTTGAGCAGTTCCACCTTTTAAGTTCGGGTACACGGATTTGAAGGAGAGTTGTGTTAACCTTGGGGGGCATTCGTCACTTGAGAGCCTGTACCGGTAGTGGCGAAATTTGCTTCTAAGTCAGTGACCTTCATACCACGACGCAACTATTTTTTCCTCTATGATATATAATCGGGTAACATCTTATACGACTATTAATCATAAATTCTTGGTTTCAACAGCTCATTTTTCCTACAATTTTAGAAGCAAATTTATACTTTTGATTCCTTGAATTGGGTGAATACATGATTTATGCTTGTTCGAGAAATTGCGAAAGCGGAAAAACGTATATTTTGACTATGCCAGTTGACTGTCTAATATAACCAATTGGACTAAGAGAAAACCTAGTTGTTATAAATTTCAAGTTGGCGGTTAATTGGGTAAGTATGCTTTGGAATCTTCAAATTAATAATCTCCGAGAATAAATTAAGTATAGCATACACATGGAAAGATTAATTGTTTGGTGTTTGTTTTGGGAGTACGAAGCCTCGTACTGTTCAAACCTTTCAAAGGTGTGCGACTATCAAATAAGAAATACAAGTACTATGTATCTCGTTAATGATAAATTGGTTTAGGTGCAAGACCCAAACATTGTGGTCAATATCGAAAAAAAAAAAATCTTTGTTAGGCGAATCGCAAGTGATCGATAATGTTATAGACTAGTTGTAACTTGTTCTGGTTGCTTGCTGCGGATAATGAACTAACAATGGGTCGTGCTCGAGACTTTATGATTGAACTTGGAAGTGCACTAGTTTGGTTTCAAGATCATAGCATAGTAAAATTCTAGCTTGATATAGTCTGACAAGCTGCACCTTAGTTGTTCAACACGGTTGGTCTCCAGCAATCATTGGAAGTTTGGTACGTGTCGTCATGTTGATTGCTCTGAGTAGTGTCTGGCAAAATGTACAAGTGTTGTGGTTGTTCTGTTCATAGTCAAATACGGAGTACAAGGTGTTCAATTTATTGTGGTTCTGTAAGTAATAGATGAGTTTGGCGGGGAACATTCAAAAGCTTACAGACAAGTAATTCTCAATGGATCTCTCCTGCTCATGTATCCACAACCTTTGATGTTTGGCAAATATTAACATGTTTGCCTACTCATTTACAGGGAAGTTCTCTTATTTTATTTATTTTGAAAGTCTAGCTTTAATTTACATAATATTATTATTGTTATTATGTGACCCTTTCTATACATCATCTTAATTGGTGTTTCTGTTAAGACTTAAGGGGGTGAAGCTAGTGTTTGAGACTAACAAGTAAGTTAGTTTTACTCTCGTTAGTGAGGGTGCGGAGTTGAGTATCTTCCATGAGGGTTTGTTTGGTAAACTTTACAAAATAAATGGATTAGACCAAAGAATGAGGTCAATTAATCTGGAGAGACTTGTTTGTCTTTGTGGTGCATTTATTGAAGTTGAGTAATTTCACCATGTGTGGGGGTAGTAGTTGGTTTCGCTCTTCATACGGTTAATGATTTCTCTCACTTGAAGTGGTTTCTTCCAGGTGTGTCCTTTTAAGGGTATGTTTGTTATTACGAGTTCTTGGAACTGTGGGGGTGTGGGTAACCCTTGTGAGACTTCTAACTTTGACGTAAGCCAGAGTTAGTTTGTGCACTTATGGGGTACTCTCTTTTATTGTGAATGCCAAACAAGTTGCATGGTTTAAATGTTTCCTGGTTTTCATTTATTTGTATTGACTACCTGTCTTATTGTGAATCCTATGAAGTTATCATTTGAATATGCAATCTTGCAAAAGTATGATAAAGGTACGTCGATGTTCACTCACTGTTGTTAATTTTCGCTTTGCTTCCAGTCATTTCTAATGTGTTGGATGAGTCAGTTTTACTAAGGTGTAGCAAAGGTAAGAACACAACTAGAGGAGTCCATACTCTTTTATGTTTTGCTTTAAAGAAGTTATGAGGGACCAGTGAAGTTCATGGGGTTTCTTTGATAAGTAATGGTTAACTTTTATGAATTCTCTTAAGAGGTCATGTGCATTAGTTGGAACTAGTTGGATGAGTGCTGTAATATAAAAGTGATTACGAGTCTTTTTATTAAGACCTACTGTACCTTGTATATGTTAGCTCTGACTTGCCCAACCTTAGCGGGGTTGACTACTAAGTTTCTTTCAGGTGTGAGTTGAAAGGTAAGAGCTTGTAATAGGATAAGGGCATCACAAGTCATATATGTTTTTAGAGGATTCTCTCTAGCTTTATTATTGACCACATATTATGTATCTCTTGTGACTAAGTTTGTCTAACTTAGGGGGTCTATTTGCATCAACATGGTTTCATGTGTGATTGAAGTTCAAAGAGAATTTTAAATTGCATTGTTGTGTGGCACCTTAGATAAGGATGTGTACATAATGCAATTACATGCTGGTTGTTTCCTAGTAAGGAATGTTTGGTAGTGGTCTTGAGAAGTCTAAGGTCAGTTGCAGATACCTAAGCGTGGTATGAGTAGTTTCATGTAACTTGTATTGCCTCATTAGCTTGATTATTATTGGTTGTGTATGTATTGTTGGACTTTGATGATTGACTAATCACATGGTGTTACATAAAGTATACACAGGAAGCTTTAGAGACTAAAGCTGAATCCTTTAAAGCCAAAGTGTTGGTTAATTGAGTTTAATGCATTATTGGTGGTAAGATCAATGAATTGGTAAAGTACATATAAACTCAATCTCTTTGTGTAGAGAAGATATGTGGTAAATTAACTATCGTGTATATTAGTTAATAAACATTTATTGTGACTCTAGCCAACTGATGTTAAAAGTAACTGAGAAGGTATGTCTCAAAAAGTTGTGTATGCTATGAGTTTGAGATTCTAATACTTGACAAATTTTCTTGACTAGGTGTTGCTTTTACAATGAAGTAGACTTGCTAGCAGAGACAACATTCATGTTTGAGTGGTCGTGTTTTATTACCTAGGAGTTCTCATATTCATGAACAGTCTGGCGGAGTGACTCGGGCACCTCGGGAAATCTTCATTTCATTGACAATGACAGTGATTGACGTTGAGTTTTGGGTTTTGGGTTCGCGCTCGGTTGGGGATAGATTCGTCCTTTCAGACTGGGCAGCATAGGTTCCCTCTTCGAAACGTCGACTGTCACTGATTTTTTATGTCACGTATTCGGACAAACCTGGCGATGACTCATTTGTATTTATCTTTGGAGTCGGAAAAGCAAATGAGTATTGAAGTTCCACTATGAAGACAATTTCTTATTGGTTGATCTTGATAGTCAAGAAGTCAAGTGATTATTATTGCATGATAGTTCGATGTGGGGGTTGGTAATTCCTCTGATTCTCTATAATTTAACTCACTGGCTTGCATGTGCATCCAGAAATTCCGATCTTTCTGAAGGTCAAAAACACTATAGTGTGAGACGTGAGCAAGCAGTGAACGTGGTACTCCACGTGGAGTATATATGCTAGACAAGAGAAGAACTACTCAAATCTTTATGCGAAGAATGAATCACTATGTGATGGTGTCTAACCTTTTGAGGGGAATGAGTTTTAAAAATTCATGCGTTGATCCATCCCTTATGGGGTGATGACGAGTTAGAGCTTAAGGCTTTGCATTTGTTTAGCCTCACAGACCCAGACCTCCTGTTTGGATGGTGTCATGAGAAGTTATGGTGGATACATGCTTAATGTGTTAGCTTCATAGACCTGATTGGCCTCCTTGATGGACAGAGTCACGAGATGTTTGATGTAAACACTAATATTTAAGATTAGCCTCATAGACCGAGGTCACTTGTCTAAGTGATGTCGTGAGATGTTCTTGTTGATTGTCTGGTATCTAGCCTCATAGACCGAGGTCACTTGTCTAAGTGATGTCATGAGATGTTCGTGTAGATACAATGGTTTCTTTACTTAACCTCATAGACCGAAACCATTTGAGTTAATGGTGTCATGAGAAGATCTATACAACTAGCCTCATAGACATAGGTCACTCGAGTAAGTGATGTCGTGAGATGACCGGTGAGTTGTATAGATGGAAGGTTGAACTTAAATGTTCTTAATGTTCGTGGAACACCTGCGGTGAATGTGAAGGGATGGCCTCCTTCTATGAGTGATGGAATATCTCTCTAGAGCGTTCACTAAGAGTCCCAAGATGAGCGGCCGTGTTATTTATCGAGGAATTGCTCAAGCTTCAATGGCGAGGTATGTGTTGTCGGCGAGGTATGTGTTGTCGGGTCCCTTCTATAGTCTAGGAGTTCAATCCTTTGGACACTCTCTAGATCGTTGAACACCCCACTCCACTATGTGTTAGTTCAAACCTTTAGGATACTAACATTTAAGTACTAAGCCTAATTTTTACTGCTCAGTTCTCTAAATCCAGTGCTATTTTGCATTAGTGGGGGAATGTTGGTCGTAATGCAAAAATTAAGATACTTGGTACTATTTTTGATGATGGTCAGTTAATGCCACAGCTAAAGTGTGGCTTGTATCATGAGCCGCGGGTAGGCAGTGATCTTCACTGTTTGTGAAGAAAGAATGCCAATTAATTCTTGTCCCCTTAAATCATACAAAGTCAACGAGTTTGTAAACCACAAAACTCTTTCACCCTTTTTATTAGGCCTTTCCTAACTAATTTAAGGATAAGAATCATGATTTTCTTCTTTGTATTTTGATATTAGCATATTGACAAGAGTTACGTGGAACTTGGAATTCTTAGGAGGTTTACAATATTGGCGGGTCCCACTAATATTCTCTCTCTTCTAATCAATTGATGTATTCCTCTTTGTATACGGTATATACATATCAAAGTTCTGGTCTTTTCTGATACACGCACATATACCATAAACACAAACCCAAAATCCTATTAGAGATCTGAGCAGTTCTTGAGCAGTTCCACCTTTCAAGTTCGGGTACACGGATTTGAAGGAGAGTTGTGTTAACCTTGGGGGGCATTCGTCACTTGAGAGCCTGTACCGTTAGTGGCAAAATTTGCTTCTAAGTCAGTGGCCTTCATACCACGACGCAACTATTTTTTCCTATATGTTATATAATCGGGTAACATCTTATACGACTATTAATCGTAAATTCTTGGTTTCAGCAGCTCTTTTTTCCTACATTTACTACGCACCGGATGTATCTATGCCACTATATAATCCTTACATTTTTCTACTGATATGCTCACTATGCAGATGAGCAAAAGAAAAATAAAAATTTAACCACAAGAAAAAGTTATTTTCTTATCTTTGAAAATTGTTTCCCACCCTTTTACAATTCAAACAACAAAAAGTTAATTGAGAATTGGAAAAATATTCTACACGTACCAAACCAAACAATCCCTTAAGCAGTGAAGGATGACCTTAATTAGACGATTTAGCTTCCGGGATCGGTAGAAAATTAAACAATATATTACAAAATTTTAATTTCAATTATACTTGGTTTTAGGAAGGTTGTAACTAATATACACTACCAAAATTTTCTGTTACGTTTAGGGTGGGGGTGCAAACCCACCCGGGCCATCACTAAGATCCGATGTTGTCCTTAAGGATGCGATCATCATATTCTAGTTTATATCATTTTTTGAACTACTAATACTAACTATTTTGCACAAAGATTAAGAGAAAAAAGAGTGTATAGAAAGATATGTGGGTAATCGTATAAACTAACTGTAAAGGTTTTATGGAGTGTTTGGTATGTTGTAAAACGTTTTCATGTAAAACTAATTTTTCACTTTAATTATTTCATGTGGTTTGTTATGGTAGTTATTTATAATAACATAAGAGGAATCAAACACTTTATAATACACACAAGAGTCCGAATAATTAGTTACATAGTCATTACTCCTAAGGGTACTATCAAATTAACTTTCCATAACATTGCTTAGGAGTTTGTTTTCAAACCATACGAAGACTATTTGAGCCTACACACCTTATGCTCTTGACCCTAAAGCACAAACCTTCCGGTTGAGTCATGTCAATTTCCTCATCAAGATCACCAACAAAAGCCGTTTTAACATCCATTTGATGGATCACTAAGTCATGAATAGCCGATAAAACAACCGAAGTCCTAATGGTGGCAATCTTAGTCACGGGCGAGTATGTAGGCATCAAAAAGGTCAATTCCCTTTTTTCGAGTGAAACCTGTAATAAAAAGTGTAGCCTTAAACTTATCAATAGAGCTATCGGATTTCTTCTTCTTAGTAAAGATCCATTTATAACTTATGGGTTTATACCCTTTAGGCAAATCATGTAAGTTCCAAGTATGATTAGATAGGTCGAATCTAATTCACTTTTAATAGTCTCTTTCCATAAACTAACATCTATGGATTTCATAGCTTCACTATAAGTAAGTCTTTGTGTCTTCCTCTAATAGAAACAAAGAAATAACAATTTCACTCAAAATATCCACATTAAAGTACTCAACAAGAAAAAAAGTTAAGAAATCAGGTCTATAGGTAGTCTCTAATCTAAGCCTCTTACTCTTCCTATGTTAGATTTCTTTCACTATAGTGGAAGGAAGAGGAATACTAGGACTAGGCAAAGAAACATCCAAGGGCCATCAACGCACGACTCGTGCACATGTGAAGACAAAGATGTGTTCAACAGGAAAATATGCTCAATGAAAATTGCATCCCTAGATTAAAAAATGGAATGATCACTCAAAAGCATGATTCTATATGCGACACTATATGTTATGAACATAACCAATGGACACACCATCCGAAGTTTCAGAACCAATAGTAGTTTTCTTTAAATCTGGAAAAGCGCGCAACCTTAGCTAATAAGCACCCTCACACTTTCAAAATACTCATGTTAGGACTATAACCCTTCCAAAGCACATAGGGTGTCTTATCCAATTTCTTGGCGCACTTTATTGAGTACATAACAAGCGGACCAAACACCCCCCCCCCCCCCTCCCACCACATTTGTTGGATAATCTGGAACTTAGAAACATGGCATTCATAGTGTCTTTTAAATATTCATTTTTTCCTTTCGGCAACACGTACCATTTTGTTGTGGGGTAAAAGCAGAACTTAACTCATGGATGATTCCATTGGTTTCACAAAACTCTTTCAAAGAACAATTTCCATATTAACTACCTCTATTGGTTCTAACTCTTTTAATTGTAAGGTCAAGTTGATTTTCAACCTCGGCTTTACTTTAAAAATTCTCCTTCGACGTCATCGTTAGTTTTCAAAAGATAAACTTTGGTAAACCTTGAATAATCATCAACAAAAGTTATGTAGTAATTTTTCCCTTCTCTACTAGTAGTGCAACTTTTAAATTCCGCTAAATTCGAGTGAATCAACTCTAGCAATTTAGTACTTCTCGTTACCAGTTGCTTAAATGTTTTCTTAGTATGTTTGTCCTGAACACAAATAGGACATTTAGAGGCTTGTCAATTTAAATCAAGTTCATGTCCTTTAACTTTTTCATGTAAGAAACATTTCAATGTCCTAGTCAATTGTGCCAAACATCAATAGACTCAACAATATAAGCAAAAGAAGAAGTACTTTCATTATTGTTCAAAATATTTAACACAAACAATCTTTCAATAAGGTAGCCTTTCTCAACAAAGTCTCCATTCTTATAGATAAAAATCTTTTCCGCCTCAAAGGTATGTTTTAGGCCGGTTTTGTTGAGAAGGGCACCCGAAACAAGATTCCTCCAAAGGGAGGAAACATACAAGACATTATTCAAAGAATTTTTTTTTCCTAGAAGTGAGTTTAAGGTGAACCTTCCCTTTGCCAAGAATTCTTCTAAACCAAATTAGCTTTATAAGAAATCAAAGAAAGAGATTCAAACTTATCTTTGAGGCGGTTAGCCTTTTCGGTTCTCATATGACCAAGCTCTTGAAGGTTAATAGCCTTCTTCTTGTTCATTAGAGAGTTGCGGTAGTCATTTCTATGACGGTGGAAATTTCTCCAAGAGCACATTGGCTTGAAGGGTTTCACACATCTTCATTCCTTCACCGAAGATGTCGGTGAAGATGTTCTCATAATTATGGACTGGATATATCTTGGATTTATCATCCATCTTCTTGAAGTTGATCCACTTACCAACGACATATTTCTTCTTACCGGCATCATCGACTCCATACTTCTTTTGCAAGGTGTCCCAAATGGACTTGCTTGACTGATTGGTGATGAGGAGGTCAAACAAGATTCCATTCATATGATGTAGAATGTGAGCCCGAACAAGTTTATTGTCTCTTTCTTTCTTGGTCAATGCTTCGGCCGCCTTCTTGACATCCTCCGCGGAAATGGAGGGATCAGGTGCTACTGCCTTGCTTGCTTCAATTGCTTCGATCACATCCTCATAAAGCAAATAATATATTTCAAGTTGCTCAAAAAAATAAATATTTTTTGTGACCATCTAGCTCTTGTAGTTATTTCCATTAAGGAGATCCAACTTAGAGAGGTCGAGAAGAGTCTTGTTCAACATAGAGTTAGCCATGATAATAGACATAATCTCGTTTTTAAATTGTTGTATTTAGGTATTTTAAAGGCTAAAATGTAGAACAGAAAAATAAGAAAATCTTCGGAACTTGTTGTGCCGTGGTAACCAAACCACTGCTTTGAAAAAGAGGTACGATGCAACCGGGATGCACAATTGTGTACATCGATTGGTTCCCTCAGGTTTACACAACTCTCAACACACAATGACACTCTTGTGGGTCAGATGGAGTTACTAGAACTTGTGCCCAAAAGAGAGAGAAAGAAAGGAGAAGATAAGATAATAATGATTATAGATCAACAAAGTCAGAAATGTAGAGTATATATTGGATTAGTGGAGGAGATAAAACAACCCAAGGAAGTCATAATTTTGGATAACGAAAATCGATGTGGAGCTATGTCGCTCTTTGATTTGCCTCTCTTATACTTGATTCGATCACTAGTGGAAAAAGGCTTATTTGCATACCCGCATTTGCCACGCCATTCTGAACATGTGATGCAAATAACAAATTTTAGCATAAAATTTACTCATTTGCGTCGCAGCTTTGTTAAACTGCGAGGCAAATGACTCTAGGATGCCCCCCAGAGTCATTTGCATCGCAGATTAACAAAGCTGCGAGGCAAATGACTCAATCAAGTGCGTCGCAGATTTACAAATCTGCGTGGCAAATGACTCTAGGAGCATCCTAAAGTCATTTACCACGCAAATTTACAAATCTGCGATGCACTGCGTGTCCACCTAAGAATGGACACACGCGTATAATTGAACAACGCAAGTGACCCTTTTATATTTTTTCATTTATTTTCTCGCATAGATCCAGGTCGAACAAACTTTTCGCCTCCTCTCCTTCTCTCTCCTCCTCCTTTCCAAATCTCCATTGCCAGAACTCCAACACCTCCCATCTCACCTTCAAAAATTCAGAATCAACCTTATCCATTCGAAGTCTTCTCTCACCAAGCCGCCCCTTTCTATTTATTCTGAAAATTCGAGCTCTGCGAAAATGGGAAGAGGGGAGAAACCCTAGGTTTCGGCGCGGGGAGAAAGGTGACATCCTGAAGCAGAAAGGCTTAGTTTTTTAAGGCTGTGAAACACACCACACTACTGGATCACGAATTGTTGGTGTTGGAGCTCTAGTTTAACTCGTCGCCCGTCCTTGGCTACCTTGATGCTCAGGTATATTCTATGTCCTATCTTGATTTCCATGTTTAATTAATTTGCTCTGAATTTTTTTAATATGAATTTGGGGTTTAGTTATGTTGGTTAGTTTGTGAATTCAAGTATTTTTTTCAATTTTTTATATGAGTTTCGGTGTGCGCTTGTGCATTTGATGATAAATTAAGTGATTGATTTGAATTTGATGATAAATTAAGTGTTGAATTGAATTTGATGTACTGTGACCTTTTTTTTTATATTGATGTTGAATTGCTAGATTTGTTAGTTTTACATTTAATTAAAAGAGATTAATTACATATTCTAATTTTCTACTCTACAGATTTATCATGGAATACATGTATTCACTAGTCTTCTGTTTAATTTGTTGATTTGATTATCCAGAGCATATAATAAAATAGTTTCTCGTTGTGTGGATTGGATAAAATAAAAATTCATGCTGAAAATTTGTTTGGTAATCTTTGATAGCTTTGCTCTTTTGAATGTCTGGTTATCTTGGAGAAATTCTGAACTATGTATATGCAGGCAGTCATTTACTACAAACCTGCTTCAGCTAATGACATCTTGGGCCGTTGTTTGTGATGTTTGGTATCTAGAGCCCCAAACAATAAAACCTGGAGAGACTCCCATCGAATTTGCCGAGAGGTGAATGAATATTTCTCTCTCTGATACATTTTTATAGACATGTTATGTTGGATACCGGATCAATTTGTTGCCTATTGTATCTATTTCTTTTTGCAGGGTCAGAGACATGATCTCTCATAGAGCAGGCCTGAAAAAGGTTCCTTGGGATGGCTACCTGAAGTGCTTACGCCCTAGCCCTAGGTTCACAGAGAGCAATCTACGGCGTCATTGGACTTAATTTGCCTAATCGTTTACTTGAGTGTACTTCTATGTGTTCTACTTTAACATTGGCCTATAATTCAAGTGTATACATGTGTTGATAATCAAAGAAGCCGAGTTAGCTCGTTCTTTGTAACTCTTTTGCGGAGAGGAAACGGGTAGTATTTTAAGATACTTGTTCAGAGTTGGGGTGATCCTTTATTGTATTTGGTTGTCTGTTGTTCTTAGCTGCTGTTTCTGAGTACCAATAGTACTGCTGCCATGGATTCAGGTCACCTGACGCTGCTCTATATATTCTCAAAATTGTGCTGAAGTTTTGTGTTTAGTGCAGCAAGTTAGTTCATCGTCTGTTGCTCTATATAATATCCACTAATGTTGCTATTTTTCTGAATCCTGAACATGTCTTTGTATGTTTGTTACTCAAAAACTAATGGTAACATAATGCTTCTCTGTTTCGTGACAGTTTATGGGACCTCGTGCACATGATAAGAAGCTGAAACATGCCTCCTGCTAGCGTCATGACAAGGCTGATACTGATCATGGTTTGGAGAAAACTCATCAGGGACCCTAACACATACTCAAGTCTTATTGGTTTTTGCCGGTTCATTGCCCTGAACCTTCCGCCCTGAACCTGCCTATGATATTCAGGTACACCTTTGCTAATATGTACTGAATTTGTCTTCTATCCTCGTCATATAATCCAAAATTTCAAGGCTAACAAACACTAGTACAAATATGCATAATTGCGGACTGTCCCAGTGTCCAGTAGTGAACTCTGTAACATTCTTTGTTTCTTTTTGAAATAAGTAAGACTTTTTCAATTGTTTTCCATGTCCAATTCTTAGTAATATAAGTTCTTTTGATGGTTAGCTTTCAACTATTCTTTTTAATTGGTTTACTAGTAGAATTTGGATGGGTTTTTCTTTGGAAAGTTAGGGTCTGAGTTTGTTTGTTCAGCGTTCCTATGGGGCTTTGTTGTAGTTTGCAGTAGCTCTTTCATATATTGATGTTCTTGGAAATCTGATGCAAGTATGGGATTTGATTCAAAATTTATGGCATTCACTTTGGTATGTTGCTTGTAAGAGTTTGTGGTACTTCTTCTTAGATGTTAGCTGCCACTGAATCGATCTATTTCTTAGAGTCGTGAGACTGCATACTAAATTGGTATGGGACTTGTCTTTTTATGTGACTTGGATAACCAATCCTAAAATCTGAATCTATGTAGATTCAGAGTTGGACTAAAGCGTAAGTTGTAATTTTGAACTTACGTCTCTTGGAGATTATGTTGCTGTAATAAAGAATGGAAGAAGCATATACAATACTAATGGAAGGCTTTTTATGCTGTGAATATGTGCTCTTTGCAGATGTTAACTGTTTTGTTGTAATTCGAGTCCTTGTGATTTCTTGTTTCTTTATGATAAGCTTTCTTCTTAATTCCGGATGTTGCTCTAACTTTTTTCCTTCAAATTTTTTATTTACAGCTTGATAGCTATGATATCGGAAGAGGGAAAGAGAACTAAAAGTATACCTAATACTCTGATGGCATCGCCAGTAAAATATTGTTAGTGTAATATGCAAGATTGTTAGTTAATTTGTATAATTTTTCTAATAATACCCTGTAGCATTGCCCATTAAATAATGTCAAAGGCTAATACGTGAAATAGGATTTGATAACTTGAGAGGTTAGAGGTATTGAAGGATACTTCCCAAACTGTATGTATCATGTTTCCTTTGATGCAGCTTCAACAGATATTTTCTAGATCTATATACCTCTTTCTTACGCAAGTCATGGAAGTAGAATGCTCTGGAATGTTCCCTTTTATTGATATCATTTTATTTTAATTTTTGTAGACTATTTTATTGTTGAAATTGAATGTTAATTTGTATATTGTTAGTGTGAGGGAAAATATAACTAAGACTTTCACATTTTGTTTATTTTAATCTACATTATATAGTGCAGATTAAATAAATAAATTGTGGAGGTCTTTTTTTTTTAAAAAAACAAAAAGTCATTTGCCACGCACATTTAGCTAATGTGCGAGGCAAATGACTTTTCAGCATGGCGCCAAAAACGTCATTTGCGTCGCACATTTAGCTAATGTGCGACGCAAATGACTTTTCAACATGGCGCAAGAAAAGTCATTTGCATCGCACATTAAGCTAATGTGCGAGGCAAATGACTTTTCAACATGGTGCCTGAAAAGTCATTTGCGTCGCACATATGTGCGATGCAAATGAATTTTAGTCATTTGCGTCGAGAGCTTTTACCACGCACAATGTGCGACGCAAATGCACTTAAATGTGCGATGCAAATGAGCCTTTTACCACTAGTGGATCTTATAAAAAATAATTCTCACTATCTCTTAGCATACCTATTTTTTTATTATATTAAAATATATAAGCTGACAATAACTTATCGCATAAAACTCCATGAAAAGAATATTGAAATGTAACGCCCCGACTTCTAAACACCATTAATTAGGTTAATTATCTTTAATTTGCAGCGGAAACCCTAATTTAGTCGGAGCGTCACTTGCCGTATTTCCCTCGTGGAAAATACAAGGCGACATAACCTTTTTCAATTACTAAATATACTTTAATAATAAATACTTTTAGCATTTGGTTAATATTAGTATTAAAATCTAACTCAAATCATGAGATCAAACTTAGAGTTTAATTAATACATCCCTTTATTACTAATGACATAATTGTCTCTGCTAAACATCGATCGTGAATTTGATGGTTGCATCCTCACTCTAAGGCATCCCATGATCTTCTTCGTACCTAAAACAAAAGCAACATCGTGAGCCGAGGCCCAGTAACATACTACCCTAACAGCGTAAACTCATTTCAATTCATTTTATTTACTTTGTAATCAGGGAGAATAGAACATAGTAAAACATTTTCATAAATGCAATAAAACATCATTTATAACTTGAAACTTTGATAGTTCCCATTATCTTTCTTAAAACCTTCTTTTTACTTGGTAACTGACAAGTTAGCCTTGCGGGACGTCTCCCACCTTGCGATAGTCCTCAAGGAGCACTCTCCCTTGTTGGACATACGCCCGTACCTAATTAGTTTCTTTTTTTAGCTTGCGGTAACCCTCAAGGAGCACTCTCCCTTGTTGGGTGTCCCGCGGTACGGCGGTACGTGCACGACCTAGAAATAGTAACCCCACTAACTGCCAGAACCGGTTACACTTGTATTTATCATGTTTCGTATCTTATTATTAACTCATAGACATCGTTCTTATAAAATCATACATAAACATGCTTGAATATAATCATCATAAAACATACTTTATAAACACATTTCATATCCCACAATCCAATAAAAACATATCATTATAAACATATTTCATAATCTCATCAAAACACATTTCATAAGGGAATTGTGGGTGTTAACAATAGATGTTACCTCAACCGTAGTTTATACTTCCTGTTCGATGGACCGTTCTTCCTGAGCTCCAAGTCCAATTTCTTTCAAGATATTAAATTATTCGATTAGTTATTAAACGATTAATATTTTAAAATTACTACTTTATAATAAGTTTATAAATAATTGAATTTATAATTTCATAGTTTTAACGAAAATGTTATTATTAATCAAAATTTTAATTAAAAAAACGAAATTCATATTTCATAAATCGATACGAATATTATTTAAATTTCGTTTTTGCTAAATAAAGCTAGGGATTTATTTTAGTAAAATCAATAATTAAATATATTTGCCCATCTAATATTAATAATAAATGATTTATTAGTAAATAATATATTATAATACTTTATTTAAAAATATAAATAATCATAAGTAGGAGAATCTGAAATTTTGGTATAACTTACCCAAAAGTCCAAACAATTAAAATGGGCCAATTCAAGTTGGGCTTGGGAGAATAAATCAAGTTTCAATTATTGAAACTTGTTTTCAGTTTTCTAGAAAGGGAACACGGGGCAGGGGAGGACGAAAACAGGGGAGGGGCAGGGCACGAAGGAGGAGCAGGGGAAGAAGAAGGGAGGCAGGGGTGGCTGGCTGGGCGGCGCAGTACGGACGCGCCGGAGAGTCGGTGGTGGTGGAGCGGTTCGCGGCGGCGAAACAGCAAGGAAGGGAAAAGGGTGGTCGCGCACAGCAGGGGAGTGACGCGATGGAGCGGTGGTTTTCCGGTTGGTTTTTGGGCGGCGGCTCGCCGGGGATTGGGGCGGAGATTGGGTGATGCTAGTGGTTGGCCTTACGGTGGTGGAACAGTGAGGGAGAGGGATAGGGAGTGCGAACAGGGGAGGGATGCGGGGGTGTTTGCGGTGGCCACAAGGTGGCGTTGGTGGTTGTTTGTTCGAACAGAGGAAGAGCTGGAGAATTTGGGAGTTTGGTTGAATTAATGCACTGAATTGTTTGGGTAGCAGGGAGCAGATTTTTTTGTTCCATTTATAGGGTCATGGGGATGCCATTGACATCATCCATGAGCTCACCATGGTAGTAGAGTGGGGAAGAAGCTGTTGTACTTGGAGCCCAAGGAAATGAACTTGGACTGAATTAGGGAGAAAGAGGAGTCAAGAAAGTAAGAAAATTTTGTCTGCTCCTTGTTTTGGTTGACACGTGAGAGAAGAGCAGGAGAACAATATGCATTTTGGCTTTGAGTATATTTTTATAATCTTAGAATAGGTAAATTTCAGAATTTTAGTTGCTATTTTAGGAAATGGGTAAACAAAAATAGAAATCCTTAATTTTTGAAATAATCCTAAAAATATCGAAATCATGAAATAAATTTAGTTTTCGAATAAATTAATAACGTTTCGAAATAATTATTTAAATCCGAAATTATGAAATAAAAAAAAAATAGTTTGAGCTCGTAAATCTGAAATCAATTTATAAAATCTAAATATAAATCGCGTAACAATATTAAAAATTCAAGTGAAATAAAACCTTGTTAATTAAAATAAAGTTCGAATTCGGGATTAAAAACAATTTTAAGCTAAATAAAAATAATTAGGCATAATTAATCAAGTTTTAAAAATTCGGGGTATCACATTCTTACCCCCTTAGAAAAAGTTTCGTCCTCGAAACTTGAATTGATTTTTTTTTGAAAGTCGAAAATATTTGAATAAAAGTACGATATTTTATTTTAAAACCAAGATCTCACAATTTCATTCCAATTCCGACATTGTCTAGCCTTCATTCCGCCATCTTCTTTAATGACTCCGCTTCAACTCGAGACCTAGAATCGAAGAGTAAAGAATACAAAAGGGGCAAAATTATATGTTGATCTTAATCGTCATTAAGGTCAATTATATTCCGCCATCGTCTTTTGTATCTCTACTTTACTTCATAAAATAGGATCGAGGAGCAAAGAACATAAAAAGGGCAAACTTGTTAGCGTAGACTAGGCTCCCATTTTTCTTTGTGAGATCCCGTTTGAAAATATTTTCTTCCAAAAGTAGTAATGTTTTTAATACGAAATTATAATTCTGAAGATAGATATAATGAAAATAAATATTTACCTAACAATTATAATAGTCAAATAATTTGTAAAAGTCATTTGTTATAATAATCTCGTACTCTGAGCTCAGGAGAACCTCCATCGAAGACGACTTTCATACGTAACGATTAGTTATTACCAATACAATCATGTCAGCATAAACATAATTCATAAAGCATATCTTAAACACATAATTCTTTAATTGAAAATTTCATACATAAGCATAACATTCATATAACTAATGATGGTGAAACATCTTAGTTAGATACTCGATTAGCGCATATTACTTTCAAAATTTCCATCATTTATTCTAAAATATTCTAGATGTTCGATCACACGATTTCAAAAGGTCATTATGCTTCATTCTTCATTCCATATTGGCGAAGTCGTCATTGTCATTTGCATCATCGTCTTTTCCTTGCATTACAAACACTCTTCCATTCGAAGTTGGTCCACGTGGGGGATTACGGTTGAAATTTGTAGTGCCACCATTCCCTTTGTTTTCATCGTTTCTCCTATCACCTTGCTCTCGATGTATTTGAGGACAATCTCTGATTTGGTGATCTTTGCTACCACATTTGAAGCAATCTCGCGTACCAAGTCGACATTCTTTCTCAGTATGGTTCCATCTTCCACACTTGGCGCATCCACGATTCTTGAAGCTTTGGTTTCCGTTATTCCCTCCTTGATAGCTGACATTGACGTTTTGTTTCTTATTGTTCGGTTGATTTTCTTCGAAGCTCCCTTTTCGTTTTCCATATGTTTCTTCTCGAAGCTTGATAATTCTTTCGACGTTAATTGCTCGATCGTACAACTCTTGGAAAGTGGAAATTCTAGAACTCGAAAGACGGTCGCGGATCTCAATGCTTAATCCTCCTTCAAATCGATTCATCCTTTGCCTATCAGTAGTCACCAGGTCAGGGGCAAATCGAGCAAGCTCATTGAATTTCACTGCATATTCCAGAACATTCTTCTTTCCTTGACTCAATTTGATAAATTCCGATTCCATTTGCAGTTGCAGAGAATAGGGATAAAATTGTTCCCGCATAGCTTCCGTCAGTTTTTCCCAACCAAAACCAGGCTCATTTTGGATTCCTTTAACACTTTTCCACCACAGGTTGGCTTGTCCTTTCAAGTAAAAGACAGCATAGTTGACCTTCCATTTCTCGGGGCATTGAGTTGCATCAAATAACTTCTCCATATCGCTAATCCATTCCTCAAATTCAGTAGGGTCTGGCTTGCCATCATAGGTAGGGGGTTTATGAGAAGCGAACTTCTTGAACATGTTGGAGCATTCTTCTTGCTCTGACCTTGGCTTTTGACGATTTCCTTGCAGAAGTTCCGACATTATCAATCTCATTAAATCCATTCGATTATCGCTTGTTTCTCCTGGAGTGTCCCCGAAAATGGGATCCTTGCGCAATTCTTCAATTCTTTCTTGCATTCCTCCCAGCGCTAATACAGATTTGTGATTACCATTGCCATCGTTAACATCGTTATCGTTTCTAGTGCCGTCAATAGGAATATTTCCGCTTGAAGTCATCGCCGATCTGATCGCAAGGATACAACACTTCAAATAATCTTTTCTTCTTGAAATTAGACTAAGAAATTCTGCAAATCATAATAAAGAAAACATTCCCGTTGCGTTCCCCGTCCTATCACTCACACTCATTTCATTTTAACTTAGCATGATTTTAACTTATTCTTTTTACTCATTCCTTAAAATTCTTGCTTAAAACCTAATAAATTTTATTTCGTGCAAAACCCGTAAAGTTTAGCACTTATGGTCGCAGAACCTTGGCTCTGATACCAAAATGTAACGCCCCGACTTCTAAACACCATTAATTAGGTTAATTATCTTTAATTTGCAGCGGAAACCCTAATTTAGTCGGAGCGTCACTTGCCGTATTTCCCTCGTGGAAAATACAAGGCGACATAACCTTTTTCAATTACTAAATATACTTTAATAATAAATACTTTTAGCATTTGGTTAATATTAGTATTAAAATCTAACTCAAATCATGAGATCAAACTTAGAGTTTAATTAATACATCCCTTTATTACTAATGACATAATTGTCTCTGCTAAACATCGATCGTGAATTTGATGGTTGCATCCTCACTCTAAGGCATCCCATGATCTTCTTCGTACCTAAAACAAAAGCAACATCGTGAGCCGAGGCCCAGTAACATACTACCCTAACAGCGTAAACTCATTTCAATTCATTTTATTTACTTTGCAATCAGGGAGAATAGAACATAGTAAAACATTTTCATAAATGCAATAAAACATCATTTATAACTTGAAACTTTGATAGTTCCCATTATCTTTCTTAAAACCTTCTTTTTACTTGGTAACTGACAAGTTAGCCTTGCGGGACGTCTCCCACCTTGCGATAGTCCTCAAGGAGCACTCTCCCTTGTTGGACATACGCCCGTACCTAATTAGTTTCTTTTTTTAGCTTGCGGTAACCCTCAAGGAGCACTCTCCCTTGTTGGGTGTCCCGCGGTACGGCGGTACGTGCACGACCTAGAAATAGTAACCCCACTAACTGCCAGAACCGGTTACACTTGTATTTATCATGTTTCGTATCTTATTATTAACTCATAGACATCGTTCTTATAAAATCATACATAAACATGCTTGAATATAATCATCATAAAACATACTTTATAAACACATTTCATATCCCACAATCCAATAAAAACATATCATTATAAACATATTTCATAATCTCATCAAAACACATTTCATAAGGGAATTGTGGGTGTTAACAATAGATGTTACCTCAACCGTAGTTTATACTTCCTGTTCGATGGACCGTTCTTCCTGAGCTCCAAGTCCAATTTCTTTCAAGATATTAAATTATTCGATTAGTTATTAAACGATTAATATTTTAAAATTACTACTTTATAATAAGTTTATAAATAATTGAATTTATAATTTCATAGTTTTAACGAAAATGTTATTATTAATCAAAATTTTAATTAAAAAAACGAAATTCATATTTCATAAATCGATACGAATATTATTTAAATTTCGTTTTTGCTAAATAAAGCTAGGGATTTATTTTAGTAAAATCAATAATTAAATATATTTGCCCATCTAATATTAATAATAAATGATTTATTAGTAAATAATATATTATAATACTTTATTTAAAAATATAAATAATCATAAGTAGGAGAATCTGAAATTTTGGTATAACTTACCCAAAAGTCCAAACAATTAAAATGGGCCAATTCAAGTTGGGCTTGGGAGAATAAATCAAGTTTCAATTATTGAAACTTGTTTTCAGTTTTCTAGAAAGGGAACACGGGGCAGGGGAGGACGAAAACAGGGGAGGGGCAGGGCACGAAGGAGGAGCAGGGGAAGAAGAAGGGAGGCAGGGGTGGCTGGCTGGGCGGCGCAGTACGGACGCGCCGGAGAGTCGGTGGTGGTGGAGCGGTTCGCGGCGGCGAAACAGCAAGGAAGGGAAAAGGGTGGTCGCGCACAGCAGGGGAGTGACGCGATGGAGCGGTGGTTTTCCGGTTGGTTTTTGGGCGGCGGCTCGCCGGGGATTGGGGCGGAGATTGGGTGATGCTAGTGGTTGGCCTTACGGTGGTGGAACAGTGAGGGAGAGGGATAGGGAGTGCGAACAGGGGAGGGATGCGGGGGTGTTTGCGGTGGCCACAAGGTGGCGTTGGTGGTTGTTTGTTCGAACAGAGGAAGAGCTGGAGAATTTGGGAGTTTGGTTGAATTAATGCACTGAATTGTTTGGGTAGCAGGGAGCAGATTTTTTTGTTCCATTTATAGGGTCATGGGGATGCCATTGACATCATCCATGAGCTCACCATGGTAGTAGAGTGGGGAAGAAGCTGTTGTACTTGGAGCCCAAGGAAATGAACTTGGACTGAATTAGGGAGAAAGAGGAGTCAAGAAAGTAAGAAAATTTTGTCTGCTCCTTGTTTTGGTTGACACGTGAGAGAAGAGCAGGAGAACAATATGCATTTTGGCTTTGAGTATATTTTTATAATCTTAGAATAGGTAAATTTCAGAATTTTAGTTGCTATTTTAGGAAATGGGTAAACAAAAATAGAAATCCTTAATTTTTGAAATAATCCTAAAAATATCGAAATCATGAAATAAATTTAGTTTTCGAATAAATTAATAACGTTTCGAAATAATTATTTAAATCCGAAATTATGAAATAAAAAAAAAATAGTTTGAGCTCGTAAATCTGAAATCAATTTATAAAATCTAAATATAAATCGCGTAACAATATTAAAAATTCAAGTGAAATAAAACCTTGTTAATTAAAATAAAGTTCGAATTCGGGATTAAAAACGATTTTAAGCTAAATAAAAATAATTAGGCATAATTAATCAAGTTTTAAAAATTCGGGGTATCACATGAAATGATTAAATTCGAACAGACAGAGTACATATTATAATGTTTTGTTTACTTACTCAGTTATTCTAATAGGACACTGGAATAGTAAAAGACTCTATAGTAGAATTTTAAAATTCAAAGCTCTCTTACCAAAAAAAAATGTTGAGTCTAGGAGTTGATTTTAGGAGAGTGTGGATATGCGGGTGGGTGATAGACCGGGGATGTGTTTTATCTTTTACCCGATAAGAAAGAGACTTTGAGGGGTGAGTACCTTTTCTATCATGGGAGATAGGGATAGGGATGTGATTTTAGACAAGTACGAGTGTGGAGACCCCAACCAACCTCAAAGTCATGACTAACTGAATAAAGTAAATAGTGGAGTAGGTGATAAGTGATCGGATATATAATGATGTAAATATAAAATGATTAAGTAGGTATGACTATCGAAGTGAATGGTGGATGAGAATAACACTATGATTGACACATATGATGAATAGATCGAGAAAATAATTTTGTTTGTGTACTCTTATTTGTGTTTTTTTAAAAAATATGCCACAAAATGAGGAAACAAAAAATTTATCCCTCATTAATTTTAATTAGGAGAATATCTATAAGGTATATATGTCCAAAGTATAGTGTAATCAGACAACCAAATTGTGAATAGAGTTCTAAAATTCAGAACACTCTTTACAAGAAATAATGTCGGGTCAAGCCGTCTAGGACTAGGTTTGATACATGTGACAAGTGGGGATGAAAATTATTTTGTGCAGGTACCCGTATTTGTTTTTTTTTTAATAAATAATACACCGGAATGGGGCAATAACAAATTTATCCATCATTAGATTTAATTAGGAGAATATCTATAAGCTATATGTGTCTAAAGTACAATGTAATTAGACAACCAAATTGTCAAATACTCTTAGAGTACGTTTTAAAATTCAAGACTCTCTTATCAAAAATTAATGTCGGGTCCAGCCGTCTAGAACTTGGTTTGAGGCGGGTGTGGTTAATATTCTTTTTGTATGTTCTTTTTGTTTAGTTTATTACGTTCTTTTAGATTTTTTGCGATATTTTTTGTTTTTGCATTTTGGTGTAGGTGTGCAGTGATGTACGTGCACGCTCCTGCACCACCCGCTCATTGGATTATACACGTATTAATGTATCATTAGTTATTTTAGGGAACAAAGATTGGACAAAAAATGAGGTCGATAAAATTGGCATCCTCGTGATTGGGCGGTATTAAAAAGCTAACAGTACGGTACAAAACGGCCAAAATAGTAAGAAAATAGTAGCAGTGTCGGTGTGAAAGGTAATAACTGCGAGAATACATTTTCAGGTACTCCCATTCTACATTTGTTTGTAAGCCTTTCATCTTGAACATGCATCTTCTTCTAGGTCTTCTTGTGGGCCTATATATTTATCTTCATATCTTGAAGTATTAATGTTTGTTTTTGTAATTTAGTTGCACCATAATTAGAGATCCTATTCATGTCTAGAAAAGTCTATGCCTCCACCCCATTGTAAGCCAAGTGTATTCATTTAATCGGTAGGAGGAGCGGGAGAACTTTTGTATTTCATATCACTGCATGTAATGTTGGGTCGTTCATACTTTCTTGGAAATGCCTCATAACTTACTTCATCCATTTCTATAAAATAATTACATTTACTATTTGCATAAATATTAAAACAAAAGTAAAAATAGTTGGTTGAATATAATAAAATATGAATAAATTAAAAGAAATATGTAAAAAGTTGGGTAAATGTAAGAAAAAAAAATTAATAAAATAAGAGAAAGTGAGTGGAAAATTGTAAATATGACGGGATAAGAAGGGTAAAAAGATAAATTTTCATGTCCAAAAATAAAATAAAGTACAATGTAAATAACATTATGAAACAGAGTAAAACGAAAAATGTAAATATCATTTTAAAACAGAGTTAGTAGAAATTTATTGTAAAAATATGTCAAATAACTTGAACTGAACTCAAATTTTAACTTAATTGGTCATTTTAACAAGTCTGTTACTTGCAAACCAACCATGTAAACATTAATTAATTACTCTACACATAGGTAGTGGAAGTACCTAACTCACTAATGTAGACAATCTTTTACACCATAAAATGTTCAAGGCTTCAAGCAAGTAATTGTACTAGGTGTCTAGGTGTACATGTTATCAAATTAGGTGGACTAATGAAGAAATAAAGACAATCAATTACAAAAGTGTAACCTTTTGGCTAAATACCTATGTATAACTTACAAATCAATCCCATTCCATTAGTGGATAACTTTAATCATTGCGTCAATCTTGTCGGGTAACTTTATAAACCGTAACTAGCTTTTGAGCTCGTTTAATGAACGAGCAATTATATCGTGGTTGTTAAACAGTATTTTAAAATGCTAATTTTGTCGGGGGCTTGTGATTTTAGTTGGAATATATGATTTATATAGAGGTGAATTTTGAAAGTTGAAAAAAATATATAAATTAATTAATATCGAGTGTCAAAGAGGATGATGAGGTGAAAGAAGTTATATGAATTAAATGGTGAATTAATGTTGAACGAGAAAGATGAAGTGGAAAATGGGTTGAAGCTGTAAAATACTTCGTATAACAAATAACGTACAAATTAAAAAGAAAAATTGAAAACAAGAATAAATTAATGGATGAAAGAAAGGGCTGATACATGTCATCTAATAATTTATGGTCTTCCTTTTTAAAGACAACAAGGTGTAGATATTTTGCATTGTGTTAAAGACTTAAGATTGTATCACGACTCTATTACTCTAATCATTTGGCAATCT
Organism: Spinacia oleracea; assembly: GCF_020520425.1. Classification (NCBI taxonomy): domain Eukaryota; kingdom Viridiplantae; phylum Streptophyta; class Magnoliopsida; order Caryophyllales; family Amaranthaceae; genus Spinacia; species Spinacia oleracea. The sequence goes on along the minus strand of NC_079491.1, from coordinate 27,494,165 downwards.
TTTTTTTAGCTCTGTTTACACCAAATAAGCACCCAGGGTGATATTATTGGTATTTTTAGAAGGGTATTATAGTCCTTTGAATTAAGTAAATTTCTACGGAGTAGCATTTTTGAAGAAATTGCTTAATAATACTGTCAGTTGCATTTTTGGACCAAATAGTCGATTCGAGGTGATTGTTTTACTGGTTGGAACAAAGTGCCCGTGCTAGTTTGTCTCTTACGTTCACGCTTGTAATGTTTCATATTTGTCAATGCAAAACTTCAGTTCTTTTTTCAAATACGGGAACTTTAGCCTTCATATTTTGCATTAGTTAAAATTCTAAAAAGTTATCAATATAGAGTTGGCTCAAGTGGTAAGCAGCTTGATGCCGCTTAAGGGAGGTCTCGGGTTCGAGCCTCGCCGTATGCAGAAATTCTTGTTGGGAGACTCACCCACCATAAGCAAGGTGTGCGACCCGGGTCGATCCAGATGTAGTCGGAGCTAAGCTCCGGTGAACTGGGTGTGCTATGCGTAAAAAAATTCTAAAAAGTTGATAGTTTGAAATATATAAAGACAAATATAACAAAAATCCATATAACTATATAATTCCTTATGTATAAATCACAAAAAGAATAATAAGCGAAATTGTGTGAATAGTGTAAAATCATACTTCGAAAATCGGTTTTACATGTAAGAATGTTGCAACAAATGTATTTTAACATTTTAATTAAAACATTAGGAAGAGTGTTGATATTTTATATGGAAACCAAAGTGGTCAAATTTAGGAAGAGTATTGATATCTTTAAAAGTTGCAAGAGACCAGGCCTTTCATTGGTTCATTTTAGAGTGGAATAAAGAGTACTCCGTAGATTTCATGAATGAGACCGAGGGGGATTGAAATATCCTCTGTTGAAGCACACAACATACTGTAGTAAATAAGAAGTACTTCGTAGTTGGTAATATTAGGATATTTGTAACCCGAAAAGTAATAGAAAAGTTGCAATAATACATGAAACAAGAAATACAAGCTAGCGACTTGGCAAAGATGATCTCTCTTCTTTTATTATCATACACTCTACGAGCTTAGTAACTGGGCCACTCCTATGTAGCTCCATCTTCCATTTTTGTTATAACATTTGCGGTTTAGTGGACGCTGCAAACAAAATCATTCAAACAAAATATGTTAGAATCGATCTTACTTTTCCCAAAAATGAGGCAAGAAAAAGAGGGAGAAAAAGTGATTAAATAACATACGCGTTGCAGTTGGTGCTGGGGCTAATGGCGTAGGGAATATGGACGCCACACATACCAGGGAGACCAGCAGCCTTTCCGTAGTTGATTCCCTTAATGGCATTAGCAGCACTTTTGAGGCAATTGCATGCAGTTTTCCTGTCAGGAGTGGTGGCAGCTGCCGCGTTCAGGGCCTTAATTCCACCACAGCAACCACCGCCCAAGGGGCCTCCTTTAAGGTACCCAATGCAAGGAGCAAGTTTGCTTGAAACCATCCCACAAGTTATACCTGCTTCAGCGTATGGTGCAGCGACCACGATGCACAACAGGACTGCACAAGCTAACTTGATAACAGCGGAGCTAGCCATAAATATAATGCAAGGAATTCAAGGAATTTCTTTTGTTTTTGGAGAAATCTAGTTAGATTTTGTTTTGCACTTTTGGTTGATGGTGTATAAGCTTCCTTCACTCGTCTTATTTATAGAGGATTTTGCAAGTTGAAGTTGTGGCTACATGATTAATTCAATTGGGTAAGTGGGTAGTTGGTAGTTGTACATTAGCCCATCATCTTATTCAATGCCTAATCTTTGCCTAAGCCGTGTCATTTAACTATTCTTCTAAAGTAAGTATTTATTAGGGTATGTTGTGCGGGTTATGGGCATTTCCCTCCTCCTTACATGGGGGAGATAAATTACATAATTTCTTGTAAACTCCTTTTCATTTTATCTATTGGAAGTTTATTAAATATTAGTGAATACTTTCCGTTCCTAAAAGATTGTTAAAGTTCACTTTATTAATTTCTAGGTGTAAAAACTGTGGATGGATTGAAAAGGGGGGTCCTTAAAGACAAAGATAGAGAAAAAAACAACTGGAAAAAGATACTAGATAAGTTATGAGACAAACGAATAGGAATATCACAAAAAAGGAGATGGGACAATCTTTAAAGACCCAATAAGATACAACAAGATTACAAAATAATAGAGAAATGTTCATTAGGTGTTTTTAAGGTTTAGTAGTCACCTGATATATCAAGTACTCCGTATTACGGTCATACACTACAACCAGAGGTAATAAAAGTAATTAAGTATAAGATCGATATAAATCTAGTATCAGAAAAGTGGTTTTTGAACAAATATTTGTGACACACTCTCAATTGTATTCCACAGTTGAATAATTCGGTCTGTTTCGGGTTGGTTCCACCCGACTTTGTAATGACTTGATTGACTAGAAAACTATTTCAGCTAGCGAAAATGATACTGGTTGCAACATGCGACCTTTAAGCCGTGTCACAATGACGACATGACATGCTTATGTGTCATGATTTAAATTGGAAACTAAAATATTTAACTTATATAACCTATAACATGTTCTAAAAAAAGGTAGAAAAATCTTAATATTCTTGTTTATGCCAAATTTCGTATGGACGACCTTTGGTTGGGACATAGACGACTAGATAAAATATAGCAAATAAATAACAAGAAATAAAGGGCGGAAAATACAGAGAGGCGAGACAAGAGATGGTGACGCGGAAAACCCGAAAGGGATAAAAACCGCGGGTGGCCATGAGTCCACCAATCCACTATGTTGTCGGCATAAATAGCCTAGGTGAGTACAAGTACAATGCTTATTTGCGTATATGCAGACATAGCTAATAATGAAGCATAAATGTGAGAAGGCATAGGCGATACGACGGATAAACGGGTAGGGGATCGTCGGGAAAGGCAGTCGTTGGTAAGTATTTATGAGTGATATATATGGCGTACGTAGCATTTGCAGTATTGGAAAGGTTAATTTGTGAGAGTATATGGATCAAAGAGAAGGCAGGTAGTAAATGACAATGATTAATGATTAGGCATGCTTAGTAGAATATCCATGTGGAACTAAGTGGAGGAAGGCTTCTTCTTATTTGTGTCTCATGGGCTACGGGAAATAATTGATGGTATTAAGGGAATGAGATGATAAAGTTAGATAGTTGGCGGAGAAGTATTAGGTTAAGCCGTAGGTATTCTGGATGGAGATTGGAGATGGCCTCTCATTGCGGATTCATGGTCTTTATATAGTACTAGGTCAAGCATAGAAGACAGAATAATGCCGTTAGTTATTCCTTGATACTCTCAACTGATCCCTTGATCTCCTCTAACTGTTTGTTTGACCCCTTCTAGCTTCCTTGACCTTGTCCAACAAGCATATAGTGGAGATGATGGCTCCTTGAATATAGGAACCAACCTTGACTGCTTCCTTAATAGGATCCGAGGACGGACTGACTTGCGATGACTTGTTCCAGCGTCGACCTCACGTCGTACAAAACGACCAATAACAATAGCCCCCATTTTCCTAATTGTAGGGAGTCGAAAGTTAGGAAAATAATCTTCAAAGTCTGTCACCGCGTTCATTTGATGTCGATGCTAATCTGTCATTGTCTTCGTCTTGTCCGTCGTCTTCCATACTTAATCTTGATCAGTGGCGTCGCAACTTGGTGTCATCCATGATTTTTGACAGCACTTGACGTCATCATGCGTATATTGGCGTCTTCATGTTGGCGTTGGTGTCCTTAGCTTAATTAGACGTAAACCTGACATCTTGTGAAAGAATCGTTCCTTTTAACGAGCGTGAGACAACAGAATGTAATTCTCAAAAAACCTGTGCGAAAACATATATGTTGAGACACAACGTTAGTTAGGTATCTAGCGTCATGGCCAACTTTTGTATCTTCGTCTGTCGTTTGATATTTGCGGGCGTCACGGCCAACTATTGTACCTTAGTCCGTCGTTTGATGTTTACAGGCGTCATGGCCAACTGTTGTATCTTAGTCTGTCTTCTGATGTTTACAGGCGTCATGGCCAACTGTTGTATCTTAGTCTGTCGTCTGATGTTTACAGGCGTCATGGCCAACGATTGTATCTTAGTCTGTCGTCTAATGTTTACAGGCGCCATGGCTAACTGTTGTATCTCAGTCGGTCATCTGATGTTTACAGGCGTGCCTCTATTGTCGCTGTTATGTGACATCTATCGTATGTAGGCGATATAAGCCTTTTCGTTTGTTCGTAGTCATGCGAAGAATTTAGAGAAGGAAGTTGCGTCGATTGGGCATAATGTCGAATTATTTTAGTCGGATGTAATGTCGTGTGAGGGTAGGTAGCAGGAGACTAAGTTGAAGTTACAGGTGAATGGAGTGAATGATTTGAAGCAACCTTATGACGAATGTCAAGAATATTCGAAGGGTTGTGAGGTTTCCTATAACATGGGGACAAGGGATAAGATGTTTTGATGGTGTAGTCTATGGCATAAGACTTTAGCCTATGGGATTTTTAGAACATCAATTTAAGTAGGTTTTGAGCATTCTGGGTTTGCTTTGTTTTTCGTCATTGTGAGGAGGAAAGACGTGAGTTTGCTATTTTATATTTGGCGATTGGTTAGCCGTTTGGACGAGTGTCGGGGGTGCATACACGTTGTTAGCTTAAAATGTTGTTTATGCTATATCTATTATTCGTTGTGGAATAAATGTCACTTGTAAGGTACTCAAAGAACGAAGCTATGTGCACATAAATAGTACCTGCGTCGTGTGTAGTGGTCGCACTTAGAAGAGACACGTCGTCGTTGGGATCCAATAAGTTTAAGGGTTATGACCATGGAGACGTCGTCGCTTGTAGTTGATAGCGTCGTTCGTTGATGTCGTCTTCTGATGATGTCGTTCGTTGCTGTTGTCGTTGGTGATATCGTCAACAAGTGATCTATTGAGGATAGAAAAGGTAGAGGTGGACGTTCGCTTGATGCGATGTTAGCGTTGATTTTCAAATGAATAAGATGAAACATAAATATAATATAATTGCGTTTGGAAAGATATATTCAATGCGACAAATAACGAAAACTGAAATTGAACTTTAATCGCAGTGTAGTAAAAAATGTAATAAATTAATTAACGCACGAAGTAAGTGTTAGATATTACTTAATATGGGCTCATGTAACGAAATTACGTCGAGTCGTTGACTGTCCCTTGATGACGATTCTACAATCAACAGCATTGTCCTGATGTCGTGACACCTCTCGTCGCCGATCTTGTTTTCGTTCCTGAGATCATTGCCATCGCTTGTACCATCGTCGTCACATCTGGCGTCGTACCGTCATGTTGAATGATGACGCATCGCTGGTCTTGACATTGTCCATTCCAACGTTGGTCGACTTATTGGTTGATCCTCGCAATGTGGCACAAGAAAGAACATATGGTTAATGTGAATTCCTTATACTGTCTTAAGAAGTGGACTTTTTCTTAACGTCTTTGGTAAAATCATTTGACAAACTTACATTACAATATGTCGTAAATTCAAATACATGTGAACTCTTTATAAATTACCTTTCTTGTTAATCGGTTGACGTCTTATCACTTGTCGTCTTTGGGAAACCCAATGAATTTTCTTTATCCGCCTATTTCGACATGTGATAGTGGTTGAGCCCCCAGTGTTCGTACATTTGTCTTAGCATCGTACCTGTTACCAAAATCTTACGACAAGATCATCATGAAAATAAATTGTATCACATCGTCAGTTAAACTTCAAAGTTGTAACAAGTATATTAAACTGAACGGGAGTATGTACTATCTTGCCCCCCTGTGGCGGCTTTAGGAAGATATCATGACTGAAGTCGGCCACAGATATGATGACGTTCGTTTATATTTGACTTCGTACATGCGTGCCAGCATGATGCAACCTCTAAACGTCTCATGTGTCAAGTCAAATTACCTCAAAACGATTTGATAAAATGGTTTAGTCATTAGAAAAATTGAGACATTCATGGTGCGATGCAAAAATTTATTAGTTTAACTTGATGAACGTTGGATACGAGACATATTAATACAAGAGAACAACAATGAATGAATTGAAATGAGAAAGTGTGTGAAAAATAGTTTAGAAGTTACTCATGTGTCATCATGGTCATTGATGATGATTATTCGACATTCCGATTTCCTTAGCTTTCTCGGTAGTCTGGTGGCGTCGTGTCATCGGTCATTGCCATCTCGTGGCGTCGGGGCATACCGTCATGATCAAGGTAATCTGTTGTCATTAATATACATACTAACGCGTATAGTCGCGGCATGTCGTTAGTAAATGAAAAATAGTTATCACGGATGATATATGAGAAAATTTCAATAGGATATGAGGTGTTAGTTTATAAAATTTTGACGTCATTAATAAATGAATTGAGTCACTCATACCATTCGATTGTGTTGATGACCCTCACGATCTGCGATGTACGTGGCAGCGATAATACGTGTATATTATAAATAAAAGATAACTCACTTCGAAAGTATGTTCGTACCTTTAGCCCCCCTTGATATTCATGTATCAATCAACGATCTGTTGGCGAACTTACGAAGAAATATATTGTTAAAATAAAGATGTTCGATAATCACTTCTACGTACCATGTTTAACACCGAGAAACTTCTTGTCGTCACAGGGGTAACCAGAATGGTCGCGTCTTGCTGTCGTGGCGTCATGTTGTGTCGTCGTGACCTCATGTTGTGTCGTGACCTCGTGTAACACTTCTAACGTTGGTCGCCTACTTTACTCACGACCTTGCCAAGCGACACGTCAGTATCTGTAGACAAGACAGTACCTTGTCACCTGCATTCTAACGTCGGTCGCCTGATGTATTCATGACCTAGCCAAGCGACACGTCAATACCTGTAAACAAGACAATACTTGGCGACACGACATGATCAAACGACAAGTGGTGACGACGTTAGTACAAAAAGTAGGATAACAACTTATAGCATATATTTGAAAGTGCTTTTGGAAATTAAAACAAGCAAAGTATACTATATAAAAAGCAAATCAAGTATACTATATGAAAATTAAATGAGATAGAGTATACTATATGCTCCCCTGTGGCGACTTCAGGACAACTACAAATTCTCCTATTTGATACTTGGACTGAAGTTAGCCACAAAATCTAGTATTGCCGACAATTTGTTGTTGAATCTCCATTTGTCGCCTTCGTTTTTGGAGACGTCGTCGACTGATGTGGAGGTCACGTCGGATGAAACTATGTTGACGTCATGTCATTGGTGGATGACGTCACGTGTTCGCATCTGTTTTAGTGACAACAAGGACTAGAAACAATATTAGTTTAAATTAAAATCACTGGGGTTGAGTTTTATACCATACTTCTCGCGACGTCAAGTGTTAAATCGTCTCGAGATCTTATCAAGGTACGAGACAACTCATATTGTATCTTGTTTGTGGTGACATCTGCATGATGGTCCGTGACGTCTAGACCGAAACCTGTCACGTATTCGAAAACGAGGCCAAACGATTAGAGTTGAATATTATAAATATTAGTACCTATTTTCGATGTCATCAAGCGTTGGTGTCGTTGTTGTCACGATATGCATCATCTAGGTTGAATTCGACCACTCAGACGCGTCACTTCTAGCGATGACACCTGCTGATGTCGACACCTGATCTGGCGACGACATGTACCCTGACGTCATTCTATATTCCATCGACTAACGAGCCTGGCGACGACACCTGACCCGTCGACGACGCCTGACCGTCGACGACACCTGACCCGTCGACGACACCTGACCGTCGACGACACCTGACCCGTCGATGACACCTGACCGGTCGACGAAACCTGACCCGTCGACGATACCTGACCGTCGACGACGCCTGACCCGTCGACGGCACCTGACCCGTCGACGACACCTGTCATGTTGACGACATGTGCCCTGACGTAGCTCCATCTCATGGTGGCGACAAAGTATGACAACAATCCATAGCCTGGCGACAACTTTATTGGTGAACCCAAGTGGGTCGGATATTGTGTTTGAGAGGATATTTGTGGATATGTGTTTGAAGATAAATCTAGCCATCTCCCCACAGACGGCGCCAAACTGTTTATGCCAAATTTCGTATGGACGACCTTTGGTTGGGACATAGACGACTAGATAAAATATAGCAAATAAATAACAAGAAATAAAGGGCGGAAAATACAGAGAGGCGAGACAAGAGATGGTGACGCGGAAAACCCGAAAGGGATAAAAACCGCGGGTGGCCATGAGTCCACCAATCCACTATGTTGTCGGCATAAATAGCCTAGGTGAGTACAAGTACAATGCTTATTTGCGTATATGCAGACATAGCTAATAATGAAGCATAAATGTGAGAAGGCATAGGCGATACGACGGATAAACGGGTAGGGGATCGTCGGGAAAGGCAGTCGTTGGTAAGTATTTATGAGTGATATATATGGCGTACGTAGCATTTGCAGTATTGGAAAGGTTAATTTGTGAGAGTATATGGATCAAAGAGAAGGCAGGTAGTAAATGACAATGATTAATGATTAGGCATGCTTAGTAGAATATCCATGTGGAACTAAGTGGAGGAAGGCTTCTTCTTATTTGTGTCTCATGGGCTACGGGAAATAATTGATGGTATTAGGGGAATGAGATGATAAAGTTAGGTAGTTGGCGGAGAAGTATTAGGTTAAGCCGTAGGTATTCTGGATGGAGATTGGAGATGGCCTCTCATTGCGGATTCATGGTCTTTATATAGTACTAGGTCAAGCATAGAAGACAGAATAATGCCGTTAGTTATTCCTTGATACTCTCAACTGATCCCTTGATCTCCTCTAACTGTTTGTTTGACCCCTTCTAGCTTCCTTGACCTTGTCCAACAAGCATATAGTGGAGATGATGGCTCCTTGAATATAGGAACCAACCTTGACTGCTTCCTTAATAGGATCCGAGGACGGACTGACTTGCGATGACTTGTTCCAGCGTCGACCTCACGTCGTACAAAACGACCAATAACAATTCTAATTTGTTTCTTTCTTTATATCGACTACCTTATTTACATATTTTCATAGTAAAAATATTGCATTGATAGTATAAAATATTATGATGATACATAACCTACGCGACGCCTATATGTACCAATTAAATTCCGACACGTAAGTTTACGACAACTAAATATTGTCGCAACTTGCGACCTTTATCATCTATCTTCAGCTATAACAAAGAAATGAGACTATGAGAGATTGAGAGCCTTGTGTTCAAACTACTCTCCGTGGTGGGTTTGTCCCAGTGGTTGAAGGGTACTCGCAATAAATTATAAGCAGTACGATTGGGCAGGCGGCCAAAATAGAGAGAAGTAATTCAAGTGTCGGTGTCAAATATAATTACTGCTACTCTGCAAATCTGCACCACTGCGAGACTGCAAGTATAGACGTCCCATACTCTACGAGAAAGTCTTGTTCCATAATCGGTTGAGATTTGAAATATTATACTCACCGAAAAATATTCTCTTGTATTTATTTAAGTGATACACTTGTTTATACACGGATAATAAGAAGAAAAATTGAATGAAATAAAGTAATAAAATAAGTAGGGTTATGGTAAATGTTTTAATAAGTAAAACAAGTGGGGACCATGTAATTTTAGAGCGGTGGGATGGGGGTAGTTCTGAAATTATTTGCTTAATAGGGTGGTGGGACATATGATATATTAGGTAGATTAATTAATTAGATGGGTAGTGTGATAAGTTAATAAAAATGACAAGTATATCTCTTAAATACGGCCGAAAAAGACAAATATATCCCTTAACTAAATACGGAGATAGTAATAGTTTGCATTTTCACTTATTATCGGCCATATAACATAGCTTGGTAGAAGGAGAGTATTTGTATTTTCTCATGTGATACCAAACAACATAGTTTGGTAACGTGGTTGCATTTTTATTTGGTACCAAACAACATAGTTTGGTAACGTGGTTGCATTTTTATTTGGTACTCACAAGTCAAAGTTAAATGTTATTTTTCGTGGGCCATAATCAATTTATTACCTGAAGTTACAATTTAGCCGTTAGTATAGCACCTGAACTAACTATTTTGTCCTTAGTACACCATTTCTAATCTCTAGCAGTTAGAGAATTAGAAAACCTCCATACACTATACCTATTCCTAAGTTCTCATTTACAAGTGGTGCACAATAAATATTATACATCGGAATAAAGTTTAACTCAAAATGGCTAAAAGTTACTCTTATATATGTAAAAGTTATCTATTTTTAGTGATAAATTTTTTCATTTATATAAAATTATTTTTTCAAAATCACTAATAATGTATAAAATTGATGATTTTACCTTTTAAAATATTTATCTATCACCTTTTTTTTAATTACATAAAAGTTAATCAAAATATAAAAAAAGTTATAAAAATTCTAGGTAAGATTTACAAATAACTAGGTAAAAATTATCTTCGTGTACAATAAATTGGGTGATGATATAGGTCGCAAGTTGCAACAACATTTAGTTGTCGCAATCTTAAGTGTCAGAGTTTAATTTGTACATATAGGCACCACGTAGGATATTCGTCATCAGATCCACTAGTGGAAAAAGGGTCATTTGCATCGCACTTTTAAGCACATTTGCGTCGCACATTGTGCGTGGCAAAAGCTCTCGACGCAAATGAACCTTATTTGCGTCGCACATTAAGCAAATGTGCGTGGCAAATGACTTTTCAGGCACCATGTTGAAAAGTCATTTGCCACGCACATTGGCTAAATGTGCGACGCAAATGACTTTCAGGCGCCAAAAAAAAAAGTCATTTGCCACGCACATTAGCTTAATGTGCGACGCAAATGACTTTCAGGCGCCAAAAAAAAAGTCTTTTGCCACGCACAATAGCTTAATGTGCGACGCAAATGACAATTTTAGCACCAAAAAATTAAGTCATTTGCCTCGCACATTAAGCTAACGTGCGTGGCAAATGACTTATTTTTTTTTATTATTAAATTTGTTTTTTAATATTTTAGTTGGAAATTCCGACATGATCGTCTTTGAAATTAGACGCTTCATTCCCAATACCGGGAATACATTTATAAATAATACCTGTCACAAAAGTTTACAACGTAATTAACGTTCCCAATAAAAGGCAATTAAATTCTTCATAGATCAACCAACATGTTACAACAAACATAAAATTATTACAACAAAGGTACGTAGCTAGCTAGAGATCGAGTTCATATTACAAATTAAGCTAAAAATTCGACATTGTTCATGAAGTAATCTGCCCAAAAATCTTTCACCTCATTAATCTCCTCCGGTGAATAAGGCAATGTTCTTGAAAAATCCTAAAAAAGTGTAAATAATTCAATTTATCAACGATCGATCAATATAATAGTTTTGTGTACTTCAATTTATTATATAAAGTACGTAGTTTATGAGAACATACCTTAGTAAGATCTTGACTATTACCATGATTCATTATTATGTCGTACATAAAACGCATGACGTAGTAGCCACAATCTAGTGATCCCGGTTGTTGAGCACACTAAATGCATTAAAATAAATAACACAAGTAAAATTTCTATCACATTGTATGTTATAATTTTGAAAAACTTTCTTCTTAGGTAAATAATAAACTAATTATACCTGTGCTGGAATCCATGTTAATTTAGTTCCCTTAGATTGTCCACTTAGTCTCTTGTAACTCCGAAAAGCACTACACATTCGATAAAATATGAAATTATATATACTTTGTTTACACATGTAAATGCAAAGAATATTTTACATGTAAGTGCAATTATAAATCACTACTTTACTTGTTTCCTTGGGTCATATTTAGGCAAAAATGAAGTTTTCGAACCCAACTTTGAACTAAAGAACCTAAGGAATGTTTTCAACTTATTACATGTTTAATATGCATATTTACAACTTTCTAAGGCTCTTTACCATCTATTATTTTACATTTAAGGCTAATTGGGTCGTTCTAGGTCATTTTTAGGCAAAAATGATGTTTTCGAACCCAACTTTGAACTAAAGAACCTAAGGAATGTTTTCAAACTTATTACACGTCTCATATGCATAGTTATAACTTTCTAAGGCTCTTTACAATCTATTATTTCACATTTAAGGCTAATTGGGTCGTTCTAGGTCATTTTTAGGCAAAAATGATGTTTTCGAACCCAACTTTGAACTAAAGAACCTAAGGAATGTTTTCAAACTTATTACACGTCTCATATGCATAGTTATAACTTTCTAAGGCTCTTTACAATCTATTATTTCACATTTAAGGCTAATTGGGTCGTTCTAGGTCATTTTTAGGCAAAAATGATGTTTTCGAACCCAACTTTGAACTAAAGAACCTAAGGAATGTTTTCAAACTTATTACACGTCTCATATGCATAGTTATAACTTTCTAAGGCTCTTTACAATCTATTATTTCACATTTAAGGCTAATTGGGTCGTTCTAGGTCATTTTTAGGCAAAAATGACGTTTTCGAACCCAACTTTGAACTAAAGAACCTAAGGAATGTTTTCAAACTTATTACACGTCTCATATGCATAGTTATAACTTTCTAAGGCTCTTTACAATCTATTATTTCACATTTAAGGATAATTGGGTCGTTCTAGGTCATTTATAGGCAAAAATGAAGTTTTCGAACCCAACTTTGAACTAAAGAAACAAAGGAATGTTTTCAAACTTATTACACATTTAATATGCTTATTCACAACTTTCTAAGGCTCTTTACAATCTATTATTTTCACATTTAAGGCTAATTGGGTCGTTCTAGGATATATTTGGGCAAAAATGACGTTATCGAACCCAACTTTGAACTAAAGAACCTAAGGAATATTTTCACACTTATTACACGTTTAATATACATATTTACAACTTTCTAAGGCTCTGTACAATCTATTATTTCACATTTAAGGCTAATTGGGTCGTTCTAGGTCATTTTTGGGCAAAAATGACGTTTTCGAACCCAACTTTGAACTAAAGAGCCTAAGGAATGTTTTCAAACTTATTACACGTTTAATATGCATATTTAAAACTTTCTAAGGCTCTTTACAATCTATTATTTCACATTTAAGGCTAATTGGGTCGTTCTAGGTCATTTTTAGGCAAAAATGATGTTTTCGAACCCAACTTTGAACTAAAGAACCTAAGGAATGTTTTCAAACTTATTACACGTTTAATATGCATATTTAAAACTTCCTAAGGCTCTTTACAATCTATTATTTCACATTTAAGGCTAATTGGGTCGTTCTAGGTCATTTTTAGGCAAAAATGATGTTTTCGAACCCAACTTTGAACTAAAGAACCTAAGGAATGTTTTCAAACTTATTACACGTCTCATATGCATAGTTATAACTTTCTAAGGCTCTTTACAATCTATTATTTCACATTTAAGGCTAATTGGGTCGTTCTAGGTCATTTTTAGGCAAAAATGACGTTTTCGAACCCAACTTTGAACTAAAGAACCTAAGGAATGTTTTCAAACTTATTACACGTCTCATATGCATAGTTATAACTTTCTAAGGCTCTTTACAATCTATTATTTCACATTTAAGGATAATTGGGTCGTTCTAGGTCATTTTTAGGCAAAAATGAAGTTTTCGAACCCAACTTTGAACTAAAGAAACAAAGGAATGTTTTCAAACTTATTACACATTTAATATGCTTATTCACAACTTTCTAAGGCTCTTTACAATCTATTATTTTCACATTTAAGGCTAATTGGGTCGTTCTAGGATATATTTGGGCAAAAATGACGTTATCGAACCCAACTTTGAACTAAAGAACCTAAGGAATATTTTCACACTTATTACACGTTTAATATACATATTTACAACTTTCTAAGGCTCTGTACAATCTATTATTTCACATTTAAGGCTTATTGGGTCGTTCTAGGTCATTTTTGGGCAAAAATGACGTTTTCGAACCCAACTTTGAACTAAAGAGCCTAAGGAATGTTTTCAAACTTATTACACGTTTAATATGCATATTTAAAACTTTCTAAGGCTCTTTACAATCTATTATTTCACATTTAAGGCTAATTGGGTCGTTCTTGGTCATTTTTAGGCAAAAATGATGTTTTCGAACCCAACTTTGAACTAAAGAACCTAAGGAATGTTTTCAAACTTATTACAAGTCTCATATGCATATTTATAACTTTCTAAGGTTCTTTACAATCTATTATTTCACATTTAAGGCTAATTGGGTCGTTCTAGGTCATTTTTAGGCAAAAATGATGTTTTCGAACCCAACTTTGAACCAAAGAACCTAAGGAATGTTTTCAAACTTATTACACATCTCATATGCATAGTTATAACTTTCTAAGGCTCTTTACAATCTATTATTTCACATTTAAGGCTAATTGGGTCGTTCTAGGTCATTTTTAGGCAAAAATGAAGTTTTCGAACCCAACTTTGAACTAAAGAACCTAAGGAATGTTTTCAAACTTATTACATGTTTAATATGCATATTTACAATTTTCTAAGGCTCTTTACAATCTATTATTTCACATTTAAGGCTAATATGGTCGTTCTAGGACATATATGGGCAAAAATGACGTTATCGAACCCAACTTTGAACTAAAGAACCTAAGGAATATTTTCAAACTTATTACACGTTTAATATAAATATTTACAACTTTCTAAGGCTCTTTACAATCTATTATTTCACATTTAAGGCTAATTGGGTCGTTCTAGGTCATTTTTGGGCAAAAATGACGTTTTCGAACCCAACTTTGAAATAAAGAGCCAAAGGAATGTTTTCAAACTTATTACACGTTTAATATGCATATTTACAACTTTCTAAGGCTCTTTACAATCTATTATTTCACATTTAAGGCTAATTGGGTCGTTCTAGGTCATTTTTAGGCAAAAATGATGTTTTCGAACCCAACTTTGAACTAAAGAACCTAAGGAATGTTTTCAAACTTATTACACGTCTCATATGCATAGTTATAACTTTCTAAGGTTCTTTACAATCTATTATTTCACATTTAAGGCTAATTGGGTCGTTCTAGGTCATTTTTAGGCAAAAATGATGTTTTCGAACCCAACTTTGAACTAAAGAACCTAAGGAATGTTTTCAAACTTATTACACGTCTCATATGCATAGTTATAACTTTCTAAGGCTCTTTACAATCTATTATTTCACATTAAAGGCTAATTGGGTCATTCTAGGTCATTTTTAGGCAAAAATGATGTTTTCGAACCCAACTTTGAACTAAAGAACCTAAGGAATGTTTTCAAACTTATTACACGTCTCATATGCATAGTTATAACTTTCTAAGGCTCTTTACAATCTATTATTTCACATTTAAGGCTAATTGGGTCGTTCTAGGTCATTTTTAGGCAAAAATGATGTTTTCGAACCCAACTTTGAACCAAAGAACCTAAGGAATGTTTTCAAACTTATTACACGTCTCATATGCATAGTTATAACTTTCTAAGGCTCTTTACAATCTATTATTTCACATTTAAGGCTAATTGGGTCGTTCTTGGTCATTTTTAGGCAAAAATGATGTTTTCGAACCCAACTTTGAACTAAAGAACCTAAGGAATGTTTTCAAACTTATTACAAGTCTCATACGCATATTTATAACTTTCTAAGGTTCTTTACAATCTATTATTTCACATTTAAGGCTAATTGGGTCGTTCTAGGTCATTTTTAGGCAAAAATGATGTTTTCGAACCCAACTTTGAACCAAAGAACCTAAGGAATGTTTTCAAACTTATTACACATCTCATATGCATAGTTATAACTTTCTAAGGCTCTTTACAATCTATTATTTCACATTTAAGGCTAATTGGGTCGTTCTAGGTCATTTTTAGGCAAAAATGAAGTTTTCGAACCCAACTTTGAACTAAAGAACCTAAGGAATGTTTTCAAACTTATTACATGTTTAATATGCATATTTACAATTTTCTAAGGCTCTTTACAATCTATTATTTCACATTTAAGGCTAATATGGTCGTTCTAGGACATATATGGGCAAAAATGACGTTATCGAACCCAACTTTGAACTAAAGAACCTAAGGAATATTTTCAAACTTATTACACGTTTAATATAAATATTTACAACTTTCTAAGGCTCTTTACAATCTATTATTTCACATTTAAGGCTAATTGGGTCGTTCTAGGTCATTTTTGGGCAAAAATGACGTTTTCGAACCCAACTTTGAACTAAAGAGCCAAAGGAATGTTTTCAAACTTATTACACGTTTAATATGCATATTTACAACTTTCTAAGGCTCTTTACAATCTATTATTTCACATTTAAGGCTAATTGGGTCGTTCTAGGTCATTTTTAGGCAAAAATGATGTTTTCGAACCCAACTTTGAACTAAAGAACCTAAGGAATGTTTTCAAACTTATTACACGTCTCATATGCATAGTTATAACTTTCTAAGGTTCTTTACAATCTATTATTTCACATTTAAGGCTAATTGGGTCGTTCTAGGTCATTTTTAAGCAAAAATGATGTTTTCGAACCCAACTTTGAACCAAAGAACCTAAGGAATGTTTTCAAACTTATTACACGTCTCATATGCATAGTTATAACTTTCTAAGGCTCTTTACAATCTATTATTTCACATTTAAGGCTAATTGGGTCCTTCTAGGTCATTTTTAGGCAAAAATGAAGTTTTCGAACCCAACTTTGAACTAAAGAACCTAAGGAATGTTTTCAAACTTATTACATGTTTAATATGCATATTTACAACTTTCTAAGGCTCTTTACAATCTATTATTTCACATTTAAGGGTAATTGGGTCGTTCTTGGTCATATTTAGGCAAAAATGGAGTTTTCGAACCCAACTTTGAACTAAAGAACCTAAGGAATGTTTTCAAACTTATTACATGTTTAATATGTATATTTACAATTTTCTAAGGCTCTTTACAATCTATTATTTCACATTTAAGGCTAATATGGTCGTTCTAGGACATATTTGGGCAAAAATGACGTTATCGAACCCAACTTTGAACTAAAGAACCTAAGGAATATTTTCAAACTTATTACACGTTTAATATAAATATTTACAACTTTCTAACGCTCTTTACAATCTATTATTTCACATTTAAGGCTAATTGGGTCGTTCTAGGTCATTTTTGGGCAAAAATGACGTTTTCGAACCCAACTTTGAACTAAAGAGCCTAAGGAATGTTTTCAAACTTATTACACGTTTAATATGCATATTTAAAACTTTCTAAGGCTCTTTACAATCTATTATTTCACATTTAAGGCTAATTGGGTCGTTCTAGGTAATTTTTAGGCAAAAATGATGTTTTCGAACCCAACTTTGAACTAAAGAACCTAAGGAATGTTTTCAAACTTATTATACGTCTCATATGCATAGTTATAACTTTATAAGGCTCTTTACAATCTATTATTTCACATTTAAGGCTAATTGGGTCGTTCTAGGCCATTTTTAGGCACAAATGACGTTTTCGAACCCAACTTTGAACTAAAGAACCTAAGGAATGTTTTCAAAGTTATTACACGTCTCATATGCATAGTTATAACTTTCTAAGACTCTTTACAATCTATTATTTCAAATTTAAGGCTAATTGGGTCGTTCTAGGTCATTTTTAGGCAAAAATGAAGTTTTCGAACCCAACTTTGAACTAAAGAACCTAAGGAATGTTTTCAAACTTATTACACATTTAATATGCTTATTTACAACTTTCTAAGGCTCTTTACAATCTATTATTTTCACATTTAAGGCTAATTGGGTCGTTCTAGGACATATTTGGGCAAAAATGACGTTTTCGAACCCAACTTTGAACTAAAGAACCTAAGGAATATTTTCAAACTTATTACACGTTTAATATGCATATTTACAACTTTCTAAGGCTCTTTACAATCTATTATTTTACATTTAAGGCTAATTGGGTCGTTCTAGGTCATTTTTGGGCAAAAATGACGTTTTCGAACCCAACTTTGAACTAAAGAGCCTAAGGAATGTTTTCAAACTTATTACCCGTCTCATATGCATAGTTATAACTTTGTAAGGCTCTTTACAATCTATTATTTCACATTTAAGGCTAATTGGGTCGTTCTAGGTCATTTTTGGGCAAAAATGACGTTTTCGAACCCAACTTTGAACTAAAGAACCTAAGGAATGTTTTCAAACTTATTACACGTCTCATATGCATAGTTATAACTTTCTAAGGCTCTTTACAATCTATTATTTCAAATTTAAGGCTAATTGGGTCGTTCTAGGTCATTTTTAGGCAAAAATGAAGTTTCCGAACCCAACTTTGAACTAAAGAACCTAAGGAATGTTTTCAAACTTATTACACGTTTAATATGCTTATTTAAAACTTTCTAAGGCTCTTTACAATCTATTATTTTCACATTTAAGGCTAATTGGGTCGTTCTAGGACATATTTAGGCAAAAATGACGTTTTCGAACCCAACTTTGATCTAAAGAACCTAAGGAATATTTTCAAACTTATTACACGTTTAATATGCATATTTACAACTTTCTAAGGCTCTTTACAATCTATTATTTTACATTTAAGGCTAATTGGGTCGTTCTAGGTCATTTTTGGGCAAAAATGACGTTTTCGAACCCAACTTTGAACTATAGAGCCTAAGGAATGTTTTCAAACTTATTACACGTTTAATATGCATATTTACAACTTTCTAAGGCTCTTTACAATCTATTATTTCACATTTAAGGCTAATTGGGTCGTTCTAGGTCATTTTTAGGCAAAAATGATGTTTTCGAACCCAACTTTGAACTAAAGAACCTAAGGAATGTTTTCAAACTTATTACACGTCTCATATGCATAGTTATAACTTTCTAAGGCTCTTTACAATCTATTATTTCACATTAAAGGCTAATTGGGTCATTCTAGGTCATTTTTAGGCAAAAATGATGTTTTCGAACCCAACTTTGAACTAAAGAACCTAAGGAATGTTTTCAAACTTATTACACGTCTCATATGCATAGTTATAACTTTCTAAGGCTCTTTACAATCTATTATTTCACATTTAAGGCTAATTGGGTCGTTCTAGGTCATTTTTAGGCAAAAATGACGTTTTCGAACCCAACTTTGAACTAAAGAACCTAAGGAATGTTTTCAAACTTATTACACGTCTCATATGCATAGTTATAACTTTCTAAGGCTCTTTACAATCTATTATTTCACATTTAAGGATAATTGGGTCGTTCTAGGTCATTTTTAGGCAAAAATGAAGTTTTCGAACCCAACTTTGAACTAAAGAAACAAAGGAATGTTTTCAAACTTATTACACATTTAATATGCTTATTTACAACTTTCTAAGGTTCTTTACAATCTATTATTTTCATATTTAAGGCTAATTGGGTCGTTCTAGGATATATTTGGGCAAAAATGACGTTATCGAACCCAACTTTGAACTAAAGAACCTAAAGAATATTTTCACACTTATTACACGTTTAATATACATATTTACAACTTTCTAAGGCTCTTTACAATCTATTATTTCACATTTAAGGCTAATTGGGTCGATCTAGGTCATTTTTGGGCAAAAATGACGTTTTCGAACCCAACTTTGAACTAAAGAGCCTAAGGAATGTTTTCAAACTTATTACACGTTTAATATGCATATTTAAAACTTTCTAAGGCTCTTTACAATCTATTATTTCACATTTAAGGCTAATTGGGTCGTTCTAGGTCATTTTTAGGCAAAAATGATGTTTTCGAACCCAACTTTGAACTAAAGAACCTAAGGAATGTTTTCAAACTTATTACAAGTCTCATATGCATAGTTATAACTTTCTAAGGCTCTTTACAATCTATTATTTCACATTTAAGGCTAATTGGGTCGTTCTAGGTCATTTTTAGGCAAAAATGATGTTTTCGAACCCAACTTTGAACCAAAGAACCTAAGGAATGTTTTCAAACTTATTACACATCTCATATGCATAGTTATAACTTTCTAAGGCTCTTTACAATCTATTATTTCACATTTAAGGATAATTGGGTCGTTCTAGGTCATTTTTAGGCAAAAATGACGTTTTCGAACCCAACTTTGAACTAAAGAACCTAAGGAATGTTTTCAAACTTATTACACGTCTCATATGCATAGTTATAACTTTCTAAGGCTCTTTACAATCTATTATTTCACATTTAAGGATAATTGGGTCGTTCTAGGTCATTTTTAGGCAAAAATGAAGTTTTCGAACCCAACTTTGAACTAAAGAAACAAAGTTATGTTTTCAAACTTATTACACATTTAATATGCTTATTTACAACTTTCTAAGGTTCTTTACAATCTATTATTTTCATATTTAAGGCTAATTGGGTCGTTCTAGGATATATTTGGGCAAAAATGACGTTATCGAACCCAACTTTGAACTAAAGAACCTAAAGAATATTTTCACACTTATTACACGTTTAATATACATATTTACAACTTTCTAAGGCTCTTTACAATCTATTATTTCACATTTAAGGCTAATTGGGTCGTTCTTGGTCATTTTTAGGCAAAAATGATGTTTTCGAACCCAACTTTGAACTAAAGAACCTAAGGAATGTTTTCAAACTTATTACAAGTCTCATATGCATATTTATAACTTTCTAAGGTTCTTTACAATCTATTATTTCACATTTAAGGCTAATTGGGTCGTTCTAGGTCATTTTTAGGCAAAAATGATGTTTTCGAACCCAACTTTGAACCAAAGAACCTAAGGAATGTTTTCAAACTTATTACACATCTCATATGCATAGTTATAACTTTCTAAGGCTCTTTACAATCTATTATTTCACATTTAAGGCTAATTGGGTCGTTCTAGGTCATTTTTAGGCAAAAATGAAGTTTTCGAACCCAACTTTGAACTAAAGAACCTAAGGAATGTTTTCAAACTTATTACATGTTTAATATGCATATTTACAATTTTCTAAGGCTCTTTACAATCTATTATTTCACATTTAAGGCTAATATGGTCGTTCTAGGACATATATGGGCAAAAATGACGTTATCGAACCCAACTTTGAACTAAAGAACCTAAGGAATATTTTCAAACTTATTACACGTTTAATATAAATATTTACAACTTTCTAAGGCTCTTTACAATCTATTATTTCACATTTAAGGCTAATTGGGTCGTTCTAGGTCATTTTTGGGCAAAAATGACGTTTTCGAACCCAACTTTGAACTAAAGAGCCAAAGGAATGTTTTCAAACTTATTACACGTTTAATATGCATATTTACAACTTTCTAAGGCTCTTTACAATCTATTATTTCACATTTAAGGCTAATTGGGTCGTTCTAGGTCATTTTTAGGCAAAAATGATGTTTTCGAACCCAACTTTGAACTAAAGAACCTAAGGAATGTTTTCAAACTTATTACACGTCTCATATGCATAGTTATAACTTTCTAAGGTTCTTTACAATCTATTATTTCACATTTAAGGCTAATTGGGTCGTTCTAGGTCATTTTTAGGCAAAAATGATGTTTTCGAACCCAACTTTGAACCAAAGAACCTAAGGAATGTTTTCAAACTTATTACACGTCTCATATGCATAGTTATAACTTTTTAAGGCTCTTTACAATCTATTATTTCACATTTAAGGCTAATTGGGTCCTTCTAGGTCATTTTTAGGCAAAAATGAAGTTTTCGAACCCAACTTTGAACTAAAGAACCTAAGGAATGTTTTCAAACTTATTACATGTTTAATATGCATATTTACAACTTTCTAAGGCTCTTTACAATCTATTATTTCACATTTAAGGGTAATTGGGTCGTTCTTGGTCATATTTAGGCAAAAATGGAGTTTTCGAACCCAACTTTGAACTAAAGAACCTAAGGAATGTTTTCAAACTTATTACATGTTTAATATGTATATTTACAATTTTCTAAGGCTCTTTACAATCTATTATTTCACATTTAAGGCTAATATGGTCGTTCTAGGACATATTTGGGCAAAAATGACGTTATCGAACCCAACTTTGAACTAAAGAACCTAAGGAATATTTTCAAACTTATTACACGTTTAATATAAATATTTACAACTTTCTAACGCTCTTTACAATCTATTATTTCACATTTAAGGCTAATTGGGTCGTTCTAGGTCATTTTTGGGCAAAAATGACGTTTTCGAACCCAACTTTGAACTAAAGAGCCTAAGGAATGTTTTCAAACTTATTACACGTTTAATATGCATATTTAAAACTTTCTAAGGCTCTTTACAATCTATTATTTCACATTTAAGGCTAATTGGGTCGTTCTAGGTCATTTTTAGGCAAAAATGATGTTTTCGAACCCAACTTTGAACTAAAGAACCTAAGGAATGTTTTCAAACTTATTACACGTCTCATATGCATAGTTATAACTTTATAAGGCTCTTTACAATCTATTATTTCACATTTAAGGCTAATTGGGTCGTTCTAGGCCATTTTTAGGCACAAATGACGTTTTCGAACCCAACTTTGAACTAAAGAACCTAAGGAATGTTTTCAAAGGTATTACACGTCTCATATGCATAGTTATAACTTTCTAAGGCTCTTTACAATCTATTATTTCAAATTTAAGGCTAATTGGGTCGTTCTAGGTCATTTTTAGGCAAAAATGAAGTTTTCGAACCCAACTTTGAACTAAAGAACCTAAGGAATGTTTTCAAACTTATTACACATTTAATATGCTTATTTACAACTTTCTAAGGCTCTTTACAATCTATTATTTTTACATTTAAGGCTAATTGGGTCGTTCTAGGACATATTTGGGCAAAAATGACGTTTTCGAACCCAACTTTGAACTAAAGAACCTAAGGAATATTTTCAAACTTATTACACGTTTAATATGCATATTTACAACTTTCTAAGGCTCTTTACAATCTATTATTTTACATTTAAGGCTAATTGGGTCGTTCTAGGTCATTTTTGGGCAAAAATGACGTTTTCGAACCCAACTTTGAACTAAAGAGCCTAAGGAATGTTTTCAAACTTATTACACGTCTCATATGCATAGTTATAAATTTGTAAGGCTCTTTACAATCTATTATTTCACATTTAAGGCTAATTGGGTCGTTCTAGGTCATTTTTGGGCAAAAATGACGTTTTCGAACCCAACTTTGAACTAAAGAACCTAAGGAATGTTTTCAAACTTATTACACGTCTCATATGCATAGTTATAACTTTCTAAGGCTCTTTACAATCTATTATTTCAAATTTAAGGCTAATTGGGTCGTTCTAGGTCATTTTTAGGCAAAAATGAAGTTTCCGAACCCAACTTTGAACTAAAGAACCTAAGGAATGTTTTCAAACTTATTACACGTTTAATATGCTTATTTAAAACTTTCTAAGGCTCTTTACAATCTATTATTTTCACATTTAAGGCTAATTGGGTCGTTCTAGGACATATTTGGGCAAAAATGACGTTTTCGAACCCAACTTTGAACTAAAGAACCTAAGGAATATTTTCAAACTTATTACACGTTTAATATGCATATTTACAACTTTCTAAGGCTCTTTACAATCTATTATTTTACATTTAAGGCTAATTGGGTCGTTCTAGGTCATTTTTGGGCAAAAATGACGTTTTCGAACCCAACTTTGAACTATAGAGCCTAAGGAATGTTTTCAAACTTATTACACGTTTAATATGCATATTTACAACTTTCTAAGGCTCTTTACAATCTATTATTTCACATTTAAGGCTAATTGGGTCGTTCTAGGTCATTTTTAGGCAAAAATGATGTTTTCGAACCCAACTTTGAACTAAAGAACCTAAGGAATGTTTTCAAACTTATTACACGTCTCATATGCATAGTTATAACTTTCTAAGGCTCTTTACAATCTATTATTTCACATTAAAGGCTAATTGGGTCATTCTAGGTCATTTTTAGGCAAAAATGATGTTTTCGAACCCAACTTTGAACTAAAGAACCTAAGGAATGTTTTCAAACTTATTACACGTCTCATATGCATAGTTATAACTTTCTAAGGCTCTTTACAATCTATTATTTCACATTTACGGCTAATTGGGTCGTTCTAGGTCATTTTTAGGCAAAAATGACGTTTTCGAACCCAACTTTGAACTAAAGAACCTAAGGAATGTTTTCAAACTTATTACACGTCTCATATGCATAGTTATAACTTTCTAAGGCTCTTTACAATCTATTATTTCACATTTAAGGATAATTGGGTCGTTCTAGGTCATTTTTAGGCAAAAATGAAGTTTTCGAACCCAACTTTGAACTAAAGAAACAAAGGAATGTTTTCAAACTTATTACACATTTAATATGCTTATTTACAACTTTCTAAGGTTCTTTACAATCTATTATTTTCATATTTAAGGCTAATTGGGTCGTTCTAGGATATAATTGGGCAAAAATGACGTTATCGAACCCAACTTTGAACTAAAGAACCTAAAGAATATTTTCACACTTATTACACGTTTAATATACATATTTACAACTTTCTAAGGCTCTTTACAATCTATTATTTCACATTTAAGGCTAATTGGGTCGATCTAGGTCATTTTTGGGCAAAAATGACGTTTTCGAACCCAACTTTGAACTAAAGAGCCTAAGGAATGTTTTCAAACTTATTACACGTTTAATATGCATATTTAAAACTTTCTAAGGCTCTTTACAATCTATTATTTCACATTTAAGGCTAATTGGGTCGTTCTAGGTCATTTTTAGGCAAAAATGATGTTTTCGAACCCAACTTTGAACTAAAGAACCTAAGGAATGTTTTCAAACTTATTACAAGTCTCATATGCATAGTTATAACTTTCTAAGGCTCTTTACAATCTATTATTTCACATTTAAGGCTAATTGGGTCGTTCTAGGTCATTTTTAGGCAAAAATGATGTTTTCGAACCCAACTTTGAACCAAAGAACCTAAGGAATGTTTTCAAACTTATTACACATCTCATATGCATAGTTATAACTTTCTAAGGCTCTTTACAATCTATTATTTCACATTTAAGGCTAATTGGGTCGTTCTAGGTCATTTTTAGGCAAAAATGAAGTTTTCGAACCCAACTTTGAACTAAAGAACCTAAGGAATGTTTTCAAACTTATTACATGTTTAATATGCATATTTACAATTTTCTAAGGCTCTTTACAATCTATTATTTCACATTTAAGGCTAATATGGTCGTTCTAGGACATATTTTGGCAAAAATGACGTTATCGAACCCAACTTTGAACTAAAGAACCTAAGGAATATTTTCAAACTTATTACACGTTTAATATAAATATTTACAACTTTCTAAGGCTCTTTACAATCTATTATTTCACATTTAAGGCTAATTGGGTCGTTCTAGGTCATTTTTGGGCAAAAATGACGTTTTCGAACCCAACTTTGAACTAAAGAGCCTAAGGAATGTTTTCAAACTTATTACACGTTTAATATGCATATTTACAACTTTCTAAGGCTCTTTACAATCTATTATTTCACATTTAAGGCTAATTGGGTCGTTCTAGGTCATTTTTAGGCAAAAATGATGTTTTCGAACCCAACTTTGAACTAAAGAACCTAAGGAATGTTTTCAAACTTGTTACACGTCTCATATGCATAGTTATAACTTTCTAAGGTTCTTTACAATCTATTATTTCACATTTAAGGCTAATTGGGTCGTTCTAGGTCATTTTTAGGCAAAAATGATGTTTTCGAACCCAACTTTGAACCAAAGAACCTAAGGAATGTTTTCAAACTTATTACACGTCTCATATGCATAGTTATAACTTTCTAAGGCTCTTTACAATCTATTATTTCACATTTAAGGCTAATTGGGTCCTTCTAGGTCATTTTTAGGCAAAAATGAAGTTTTCGAACCCAACTTTGAACTAAAGAACCTAAGGAATGTTTTCAAACTTATTACATGTTTAATATGCATATTTACAACTTTCTAAGGCTCTTTACAATCTATTATTTCACATTTAAGGGTAATTGGGTCGTTCTTCGTCATATTTAGGCAAAAATGGAGTTTTCGAACCCAACTTTGAACTAAAGAACCTAAGGAATGTTTTCAAACTTATTACATGTTTAATATGTATATTTACAACTTTCTAAGGCTCTTTACCATCTATTATTTCACATTTAAGGCTAATTGGGTCGTTCTAGGTCATTTTTAGGCAAAAATGATGTTTTCGAACCCAACTTTGAACTAAAGAACCTAAGGAATGTTTTCAAACTTATTCTACGTTTAATATGCTTATTTACAACTTTCTAAGGCTCTTTACAATCTATTATTTCAGATTTAAGGCTAATTGGGTCGTTCTAGGACATATTTGGGCAAAAATGACGTTTTCGAACCCAACTTTGAACTAAAGAACCTAAGGAATGTTTTCAAACTTATTACACGTTTAATATGCATATTTACAACTTTCTAAGGCTCTTTACAATCTATTATTTCACATTTAAGGTTAATTGGGTCGTTCTAGGTCATTTTTAGGCAAAATTTTTGGCAAAATGACATTTTCATATGCATACTTTACTTACTTGTGTAGTGGCTCCTTAATCATCAAATTTCTCTACTTTTGTTGAGAATCAAATATGTAGACCTCACGTTTAGACAAGCAAAGAACTAAAAGCATCCAGTGACTCCTACATACAAACAATAAACGTATGTTGTTAGAAAAAAAAAGTTAAATTTATAACAATCAATTAAAAACGAAGTTCAAATTAATTTTCATACTTTTCGTAGTATGGACATAAGATGAATGTCTTAGAACTAAGTGCACTCATGGACCTCGTCATGTACAATAGAATTCAATCTGCATCGGTCTTTAACATGGTGGCCGAGATCATCTCCGGGCACATGAATCCAATACTATTGGGGTGACAATCATCGTGAAAACACAACTCACTCAAAGCCCTATAATATATAGTGTAAGGACGTTAAGACAATCATAAAAATCAAATTTAGGGGCAAAATATGAATTTAGGTAACTCACATAACAAAAACTTGTATTATCGATATATTGAGCCATGCTCCCGAGAGAAGTTGATCGGTGTCTTCAACGGTGACACTAATTTCAAAGTCATTTTCCATATTTAATGTCCTTTTAGTGCCATGCACCTTAACGTGCTCCCCTTCTTTTAATCCCAACATCATAGTTTTCATCACATTGCACTTACCACTCAAATTTTGCACTTTATAATTTTCAAGGAAATAGGTTTTTGATTTAGTGTTGGACGCTTTTGTTCCACTTCCCCCAAGCACTATCTCTTTCCCTTTGTTCCCTTTCCCTTTAGGCTCTTTACTTGTAGGCTTGTTTACCTGAGGTATGATTTTCAAATAACGATATACATATTAGTGAGCATACATGGTATAATAGTTCTACTTCAAATTATCATGCATATGTTAGTAACCTCCTCATTCGTAAGCGACACCAAATGCTTTGGCCACTGAGTGAAGGTACCATGAGCTTGAGCAAGTTTCTTAATATATTGAGAAGGCACGGGGACGGGAGCTTCTTTGTACGCGGGCTCAAAATCATCAACGCTCACTTTCACGTTATCGGAAGTGACGTCGTTGTGGTGATCAAGGAGCAACTCTGGACATATGGTACCATAGGCAACAAAGACTTTCTCGGAGCCTATGTTCAGGTATAGATGGCACGGGACAGGTTCCTTATTATTTATTTTGAAAAATAACGCAAATACAATGTAACATGTTAGAAAAGTTCAATAGAATTAACTAGAAACAAATTACTTGAAAGACACAAATTATCATACCGTAATGTCGGCAAATGGATCTAAACCCCCGGAACGACAACTACTATGAACATTTGCGTCTATCCTCATCTGGCTTGGTATTTGGACACCAAGTTCTTTAGCAAATGTGATAAATTTCTCCATAACCATGGCATCCATCTTGGAGTTCATCTCTTGTATTGTCTCATCTTTGACCCTTTTGGTCACTCTTGCTTCCATTTCCTCCATCTCCGCATCTCCATACCGTCGAGAGCTACGCCGCTCTCCGGTCCCCCACACAGCTTTGATGCCTACTCCACCACCAAATGTTATTGGTCTCCCTTCTTTAGTCTTACCAAGTGCACGAGATAAGACATCATCAAGCCTTTTAGGAACAAATTCCCCTTCATCTTGTTTCCTTTTCCATTCATCCTACATGAAATCAAATGGTTTTGAGAAAAGTTCAACACTTGGTTTCATATATAAGAACATAAATGAAATTAGAGGAATCACAACATTACGCAAAATTGTTAAATGAACTTACAATATTTTCTTTGACCTTTTGTGTGCCCTCATCCGGCAAGTAAGGATTTCCTTTCTCATCTGGTACCGATCTTGCAAGAAGCCGTAAACATGTCCTACTCGGCAAACTTGAAGAAATTGTAGACGCAGAGGAACCTTCAGATGACGAAGAAACTGAGGGAATGTACCCTTTTCTTTGCCATTCACTTGTCATTTCAGCATATGATTTCTGTCCCATATGATGAGGATATATGTTGAAAGATTGACTCTGTCTTGCTTTCTCACTTATTTCCTAATTTTAGGGGGGTAAAAGAAATTATTACAACAAAATAAAACTTAGATTATACCAAGACTTTAAATAAGAATAATTTTTTATACCTCAGCTTCTTCGGAGGTACGTATCTTCACAAATTCCTTCCATATATCCTCAGTTATATAACTATACAAATCATATGGCATCTTTTCATATTTTGGCCTTTTTCTTGTACCCCGGATCCAACCAGTCGCCAATCTTGATTTGAATTCCCTCCAACGCTTATCACAACTCTTTAAGGCAACTTCTTTCTTAGTTTCATCTGTGATATGAAATTCTCTCTAAATGAAAGAAAAAGAAAAGGAACAAGAAAGTCTTTTAGCACATGAAAAAGACACGTAGATATGTACAACTGAATTTCCAAAATAAAACCGGTTACCTTGACATCTTCCCACAAAGTGTCTTTTATTCCTTGTGAAACATCTTCCCAGGTTCTGATCAATATTGAAACCTTTGCGCGACTTATCTCGCCAATGTGATTCTTGTAATTCTTTGCCCATTTCCCTGTGGGTCGGTCCAAGTGAACCCATTCAATTATTCTTGGAACCCCGGGCATGGATTTTATTCCTTTTGTAGGGCCTCTTGGCTTCCTTTTTTGCTTTTGGGGCACTTGATTTGGTGATTCGTTAGATGGACCTGAATTTGCGTGTTGATCTTCATCCATGCCTGACGCTACTGCAGTTTGGAAAATCATCAACATTAATTACCTTCAAAAGCAGGATTTAAAAAAATAAAATAAAGAACTGACCAGTTTTGTGCACTGATCTGCACAGAACTGATCTGAGCTGTGCAGATGAGTGCACAGAACTGATCAGAACTGACCAGTTCTGTGCACTGATTTGCACAGCTCAAACCAGAACTGTGCAGATCAATGCACAGAACTAATCAGAACTCACAAGTTCTGTGCACTGATCTGCACAGCTCAGATCAGAACTGTGCAGATCAGTGCACAGAACTGGTCAGTTCTGATCAGTTCTGTGCATTGATCTGCACAGTTCTGATCTGAGCTGTGCAGATCAGTGCACCGAACTGACCAGAACTCATTGATCTGCACAGCTCTTCATTCGCGTATATAAATCCAAACTCTTATTTAAATCATTGTTTTCCTACAGTAAATTCATTACAAAATTAAAGACATAGTGGTACCAATTCTGTCATATTGCATTTACATGCTCAATTGCACTAAAACGCTCAAGGGTTTTGCAACATTTTGGAACAGAAACCCATAAAAGACACCATCAGAATATTGCAATGTCTGACCAAACATTTCAGACGTATAGGAATGAAGGCATGACTATCTATTTTGTCCTATAAACAAATTTTAGAGAAAATCATTGGAATAAAGCACATAACGTAGGGACCGTAACTTAGAAACAATCACCCAATCTCACAAAACTCTTCTCTCAATCATGCATGCTGTCATTATTTCGATTCAAACCCAAACCATATGCATAGTTATAACTTTCTAAGACTCGTACTAATCTATTATTCCACATTTAAGGCTAATTGGGTCGTTATAGTACATATTTAGGCAAAAATGACGTTTTCGAACCCAACTTTTGACTAAACAACTTAAGGAATGTTTTCAATCTTATTACATGTCTCATATGCATAGTTATAACTTTCTAAGACTCGTACTAATCTATTATTCCACATTTAAGGCTAATTGGGTCGTTATAGTACATATTTAGGCAAAAATGACGTTTTCGAACCCAACTTTTAACTAAACAACTTAAGGAATGTTTTCAATCTTATTACGTACATGTCTCATATGCATAGTTATAACTTTCTAAGACTCATACTAATCTATTATTCCACATTTACGGCTAATTGGGTCGTTATAGTACATATTTAGGCAAAAATGACGTTTTTGAACCCAACTTTTAACTAAACAACTTAAGGAATGTTTTCAATCTTATTACATGTCTCATATGCATAGTTATAACTTTCTAAGACTCGTACTAATCTATTATTCCACATTTAAGGCTAATTGGGTCGTTATAGTATATATTTAGGCAAAAATGACGTTTTCGAACCCAACTTTTAACTAAACAACTTAAGGAATGTTTTCAATCTTATTACATGTCTCATATGCATAGTTATAACTTTCTAAGACTCGTACTAATCTATTATTCCACATTTAAGGCTAATTGGGTCGTTATAGTACATATTTAGGCAAAAATGACGTTTTCGAACCCAACTTTTAACTAATCCACAAATTAACTTGGTGAAAAAAATAGTTGCCAAAATAGTACCTATCTCACTATTTCTCTTTTTCAACATAAAATCCTTCATCTTGATCTCGGCGCGTATAACTCTTGTCAACATCGTCAATCATTTGAGGGATATGCCAGGAGGAAGGTGGAATCTCATTAAACTGCTCATCGTACTCTTCTTCATCATCTACATCCTCAACGCCAAGTATTCTTCTTTTGCCTTCCAGAACAACTGACCAACTACGATCGGCAGGGTCAACCATGTAAAAGATTTGTTTTGCATGTGATGCTAATATGAAAGGATCTGCAAGATGCCCAACTCGACTAAAGTTTACAAGTGTCAGGTACCCATGTTCATCCTTTTTGACACCGCGACTAATATCAACCCACTTGCACCGGAATAGAGGAATCTTATGAAGGAAATAAATCCCTTGGTCCAAGTATGCATTTAATGTTAAGTCTAATAAATGCGGTTCAGTATTAATTAACAAGTTAATAATTCAGTGAGATCAAGTGAGCTGAATGCCTAGCTAGAGGCCGCTTCAATTCAAGTGGAATTAATGATATTAATCCACAGCTTACTCTTGACTGAACCCGTAGGGTCACACAAATAGTACGTAAACGGATCAAGTATTTAATGGCATTAAATACTCCATCTATGGATATTCGGAATCGACGGATCTTGGTTTCAGTGGGAGCTGAGATCGTCACAAGCAAGAAATGAATACTCCGGAAACGATGATATTGCCGGAAACGGAAATATGGATCGTAACGGAAATATAAATATTATCCAAGTCGTAGATGTTTTCGGAAACGGAAACATGGTACGTATCGGAAAATATTATTGGAAATAGAAATATTACCGGAATCGGAAATATTGCCGGAAACGGAAATATTGTCAGAATCGGAAATATTATCGGAATCGGAAAATAATTCCGGAAACGGAAATATTAAATATTTGTTCGAAACGGAAATTAATTCCGGAATCGGAAATATTAAATATTGTTCGTATCGGAAATGAATTCCGGAACCGGGAATTTAATCGGAAGCGCATAGTACGAATTAGCATCGGACGAGGCTTGCTAGACAAAAGCCCAGCACGAAGCCAGGCCCGCGCCCAGCAAGCCGAGCGCCCAAACACGAAGCTGCCACAGCCTCGCCAGGTCCAGCGCAAGGCCAGGCCCAGCAAGGCCTTTGGCGCGCGCGCGCTGAACGTGCTCGTGGGCTGCGAGCAGCGACTGCTCGTGTGGGCCGCAAGGCCTGCGCGGGTGGTGCGATGCTCGTGGCCATACGACGCTCGTGTTCGTAACGAATCCTAATCCGATCGGAATTCGTGTATTGATTAAATCCTAATCCTAATAGATTAAATTTTATTATTTAGAGTTCAAATAGGATTCTAATTAATAAATCCACATCCTAGTAGGATTATAATTCCTTTTCCATATCTCTATAAATAGGTGCCTAGGGTCATAATTTAGAGACACAATTGAAGTATTCTAAAGGTAAGATTTTGAAGCAAAAATCAGCCAAACACTTGCAACCTATTAGCCGAAAATCCTAGTAACCTTAAGGGCGATTCTAGTTGGTCAAGCTTAAGGCGGATCCGGACATGCTGTGGACTATCTACGGAGGGACGACACTTGGTGTCCTAAAGACTTGTTCTTGTTCGGTTCGGGCGCAGCTAGGGAAGGCACGCTACAAAGTGTATGCATCTAAACTATGCTAAATGATTATGTGTAAATAATATGTTTCCTGGCTTTATGGTTTTTCCGCATGATTTATGTTTTGTCATATGTATCATAACCTAACATCTTAAAATACTTATATTCCAACTCTAATATTTCTTCAATGACTCCATAGTAAGAGTTCGTCTTATCTACAAGTGTTCTATCTTTTACACTAGCATACTCTGAAGACAAACATATTGTCGTAACACCACTATTTTGCATCGTCGTTTTGTCATCTTGTCGCTTCGTGTAAAAAGAATAGCCATTGATGTCGTACCCCTCATAAGATATGACTTGACATTTAGGACCATATACCAACCATCTCACCATGTCAGATACCTCATTAGACGTGTCGGAAAATTGATCCATCACTCGACGCTTGAACCATGTGAGGAATGAACGATTATGCTCTTTTATCAGTTGAGGACCATTTTTTGAAGGATATTTCTCTCTAAGAAAGTTCATGTGCTCAGCCACGTATGGATGGACTTCACTAAGACTTTGCACCACAAACAGCTCAACCTTACACATCATTTCAGAACCGATTGATATCCTTTTCCTGCCAATTGTACCTTGACCCCCAAGTCTCCCATCATGTCTAGACTTTGGTACTCCTACTTCTTTCAAACGTGCCATATATTGAGAAACCCATGCAGCAACTTCCTCCGCGACGGTTCGTTGGACAATACTAGCTTCAGGTTTGGCCGGATTCATCACTCTATCTTTCAAGGTACCCATTTCCCGTTCAAAGGGATACATGTACCTCATACAAACTGGCCCACAAAGCTTAATTTCACGAACAAGATGAATAATCAAATGAGGCATCATGTCAAAGAATGATGGCGGAAAATACTTTTCAAACCGACACATGGTCTCAAGTATATCGGCCTGCAAATCATCCAGTATTGTTGGATTGATCACCTTGCTACAAATTGTGTTGAAAAAGAAACACAATCTTGTAATGGTATACCTCACTTTTGGCGGCAATATCCCTCGAATTGCAACCGGCAGCAATTGTTGCATCAATACGTGACAATCATGAAATTTCATTCCAACTAATTTCAAGTCAGACATGGACACAAGTCTACGAAAATTTGAAGAGTAACCAGCAGGGACCTTTAAGCCATGCAAAGACTCACAAAATCTAACTTTCTCCTTTTTAGACAAGGTGAAACAAGCTGGGGGAAGGTACCAGCGTTTTCCCCTTTCTTGAGGTGCCAACTCGGAGCGACCCATAGCAGCCATATCTTGTCTAACTTTAGGCCCATCCTTCGTTGTCCCTTGCATATTCAACAATGTCCCAACAATGGCATCACAAACATTTTTCTCAATATGCATTACATCCAAACAATGCCTAACTTCCAAATCTCTCCAATATGGGAGATCCCAAAAGATAGACCTCTTCTTGTAACCACCACTTGGCTGACCTTTATAAGGCTTACCAAACTCTGTCTCAATGTCTTTAACCCGTTCATAAACCTCACACGCACATAAGGGGGCAGGAGCTTCTCTCATCTCCAATTCTCCATTAAAAGCTTCCTTCTCTTTTCGAAATGGGTGATCTTCAGGAAGATACATCCGGTAATCCATGTACACATCTTTCCCACAAAATTTTAGGCGCCTCGAGACCAAATCATCATGACAAACTGGACATGCCTTCTTTCCCTTTACAGAATACCCTGACAAATTTCCATAAGCCGGGAAATCATTTATCGTACAAAAAATCATGGCACGTAAAGTGAAATTGGTTTTGATGTATGCATCAAACATCAACACCCCTTCATCCCACAACAATTTCAAATCTTCAATGAGTGGCTCTAGATACACATCTATGTCATTTCAGGGTTGTTTAGGCCCAGAGATTAAGAGCGACAACATGATGTATTTACGCTTCATGCATAACCAAGGAGGCAAATTGTATATGGTGAGAAGAACCGGCCAAGTGCTATATTGGGTACTAAGTGTCCCAAATGGGTTCATTCCATCCGTGCAAAGACCAAGCCTGAGATTCCGAACTTCTTCCCTAAAGACCTTGTACTTTTGATCAATGTTCCTCCATTGTGGAGAATCAGCAGGATGCCTCGTTAACCCATCTTTCTTCCTCCCTTCGGCATGCCACTTCAAGAGTTTTGCAGTTTTCTCTTCTGAGAAAAGGCGCTTAAATCTTGGTATAATTGGAAGATACCAAAGCACCTTAGCCGGAGAAGGTTTCTTCTTAGTTGATGTTGCATCATTCTCCACGATCTTGTAACGGGACAATCCGCATCTTGGACACTCATGCAGATTTGCATATTGCTTTCGATACAACACGCAATCATTTGGACACGCGTGTATCTTCTCATAATCCATACCCAAAGGACACATAAGCTTCTGGGCCTCATAGTTAGACCTTGGAAGTTTGTTTCCTTCAGGAAGATTACCGGACGTCGTGGCCTCCAAAAACTGTGAAAAACTCTTGTTGGTCCAACCGTTTTCCACCTTTAAGTTGAAATATTCGATGACGGCACCAAGTACAGTTTGTGTAGAACCAGGATATAACGGTGTTGCGGAAGCTTTGATTATACTATCATACATACGGGGACGCTCAACGAAATGATGGTCTTCCACATCGTGCATCATATTATCTATCCTATCTTTCTCCTCTTCTTCCTCACTTTCAACACCAATATCATCCTCAATTTCATTATCATCACCATTATCACAATTATTATGCTGACTCGAGCTAGGCATACTAGAACTTGCCCCATGATCTATGCTCTCACCATGCCATGTCCATGTCGTGTAGTTACCCTTAAAACCGCGACGAACTATGTAATCAACAATATCATCAATATCCCGATACCCCCTTGAATTATTGCAATCACAACAAGGACACAGAATTAAACTTGATTCATGTTCTGATTGATGTTTCAAGGAAACCTTAATGAACTCTTGAATCCCTTGTAAGAACCTTGTAGAAAATCGTTTACTACCATACATCCAACTCCGTTCCATTTTCAACCACTAAAGATAAAAAAATATGACCAAATTTTGTCAAAGGTTAGAATATAAACTAGGCTATTCATATCATTATAAATCCAAAATTTTGTAGCAAACCCAAAACATGATTTCATATATCACCTAAATTCATTTCATAACCTACACAAACCATCTCATAAAACTACACAAACCCAAAACTTCATTTCATAACTTTTAATTCAACAAAACCTTAATGTAATAAACAACTAAAATTCAACAAAACCTAAATCCTAAAATGTACCCAATTAAAATATAATTCAACTAAAATTCAACAAAACCTACAACTAAAATTCATCAAAACCTAAATCCTAAAATGTACCCAATTAAAATTCAACAAATAATATCAACCATTAAAATTCAATTATAATGCATAATTAAAATTCAATTATAATGTCCACAATTAAAATTAAAATGCACAATTAAAATTCAATAAATATCAAAATTAAAATCCAATACCTAAGAGAGGAGAGATGACAATGAACAAGGGCGGCTGAGTGGGTGGCGGCGTGGGGGGCTGCCGTGCCGTGGACGAATTCCTTAGCCGTGGGCGGCGGCTCTAAAAAGGGAGCAGGCAGTACGTGAAGCGCGCAGTGAGGCGAAGTAGTAAAGCGCGCAGTACGTGAATTAAGTAGCGAAGGAACGGGCGGCGCGACGGAAGGCGGCGAAGCAACGACGGCAGTGCCGCCGGTGAGAACAAAGCAGCTAGTGTTGGTGTTGGTGGTGGTTTCGTTTGGGAGGGCGCAGTGTTTGTCGAGCAATAACCTAAGTCAGAATGAATTCCTAAGCAATTAAGGGTGAGCGCGAATTCGAAAATAAATAAATTCAAAACCAAGTGCGTCGCAGATTTACAAATCTGCGTGGCAAATGACTCTAGGAGCATCCTAGAGTCATTTGCGTCGCAGATTAGTAAATCTGCGACGCACTTGATTGAGTAAATTGCGCCGCAGTTTTACTAATCTGCGACGCAAATGACTCTGGGGGGCATCCTAGAGTCATTTGCCTCGCAGTTTAACAAAGCTGCGACGCAAATGACTAAATTTTATGCTAAAATTTGTTATTTACGTCACAAGTTCAGAATGGCGTGGCAAATGCGGGGATACAAATAAGCCTTTTTCCACTAGTGAGAATATAAGCATGACATATAAGCATGTCATGTCATCATTGTGACACGCCTTAAAGGTCGCATGTTGCGACCTTTATTATTTTCGCAATAAATTTATCGTAAACCTTATGATCGCAAGACTTTTTGTACTCTACAACTCTACTTCTACTATTAGCCTGTCCCTTGTAATTAGGGTATGATTAGATGCTAAGAGCGAAATTGTAGAAAACACTTTTCTCACATCTAATAGGATAGCACGCGTACATTAATAATTTAATACTCCCAATCAAAAGATACACTTTCTATAATCAACCGTATTTAATCAAAATATACACTTTATATAATCGGTCGTATTTAATTAAAATACACACTTTTTTTTTTGGCATGTCATTGTCAACACTTCCAATTATTATTAGTCTTATATGCACGTGATGCATGCAAAATTACATAAACCTTAAATTTGTGTTAATACATCTAATCACGGCAAATATTAGGCAAGAAAAAAAATTAGAAATGCAATATATTTTAAACTAACGTGATTATGTTTAGATTGCTTACACTCATGTATTTCACATCCAGGGTTAACGTCATGCTCAAGATTAGTGATTTATGTCATATTATTATAACTTTTTTAAATTAAATATTTGTTATACAAAGTAATTTTATT
Organism: Spinacia oleracea; assembly: GCF_020520425.1. Classification (NCBI taxonomy): domain Eukaryota; kingdom Viridiplantae; phylum Streptophyta; class Magnoliopsida; order Caryophyllales; family Amaranthaceae; genus Spinacia; species Spinacia oleracea. Next base: position 27,456,958 of record NC_079491.1, on the reverse strand, counting down.
CGTGTTCTCGACTTCTCGTCAATGCCCTAAATCAAAACTACCAAATTTTTTTGGACAAATTATTTTTTACCACCTAAAAAAAAATCTAAAATTTGTTTTTTACCACTTAATAAAAAAAATCTTGTATTTTACCACCTAAAAAATAAGACAAATTTGCTAAAGGGACTTTTTATAGTCCAGATTTTGCGAGAAAGGACCTTTAATTTTGTTTTTTTTTTTTTTGTGAAAATACAACTATACATAAAAATTATTTGCGAAAGATAAAAATAACATTTTCCGGCATTAACTCATCATTTTGGACGTTGACTCTCACGTGCCACGCACGTGTTCCCTCATTTCACTAAACTCAACTAATTTCCCTCCATAATTGCTGAGTATATAAATCACTTTGAAAACCTAAAAAAAAAAACTCTTCACCTCCCTCCCTCCTTCCCTGCAGCGCCATCAATGAAGCAACATCACGCTCAAATCATTAAAATTCGTATACTTTCTCTCTCCTCTTCAAAACTTGTCACTCTGCTGTAAATGTTTGCCTGCTCCGTACGGCTCAATTCCTAGGGCTAAAAGATGTCGAATTTCAGCCTTCTAACCAAGGAATAAGGGCCTACGAAAATTCCAAAGGAACGGTACATGGAAAAGTCAAACTTACCATCCAAACCAGTCCCGTAGCAATAATCACGGAATTCCAAATAGTGGACAACAAACCCACATTTAACCTTCTACTTGGACGCCCATGGCTCCACGATTTAGGAGGCGTAGGCGCGTAGCATCAACTCTTCACCAGATGGTCAAGCTAAACCATAACAGAGTAATGATAGTTATCCATGCCCCACCACGCGACATCAGTTATTCTATGATTGAAGTCACAAGCAAAGGAGACGACTTGTACTGTTTCCAAATGGAAGAAACCGTCATGGCCATTGAAGGAAATAATGCCCTTGGTCCAAGTATGCATTCAATGTTAAGTCTAATAAATGCGGTTTAGTATTAATTAACAAGTTAATAATTCAGTGAGATCAAGTGAGCTGAATGCCTGACTAGAGGCCGCTTCAGTTCAAGTGGAATTAATTATATTAATCCACAGCGTACTCTTGACTGAACCCGTAGGGTCACACAAATAGTACGTAAACGGATCAAGTATTTAATGACATTAAATACTCCATCTATGGATATTCGGAATCGACGGATCTTGGTTTCAGTGGGAGCTGAGATCGTCACAGGCAAGAAATGAATACTCTGGAAACGATGATATTGCCGAAAACGGAAATATGGATCGTATCAGAAATATAAATATTATCCAAGTCGTAGATGTTGCCGGAAACGGAAACATGGTACGTATCGGAAAATATTATCGGAAATGGAAATATTACCGGAATCGGAAATATTGCCGGAAACGGAAATATTGTCAGAATCGGAAATATTATCGGAATCGGAAAATAATTCCGGAAACGGAAATATTAAATATTTGTTCGAAACGGAAATTGATTCCGGAATCGGAAATATTAAATATTGTTCGTATCGGAAATGAATTCCGGAACCGGGAATTTAATCGGAAGCGTATCGTACGAATAAACATCGGACGAGCTTGCTAGACGCAAGGCCTAGCACGAAGCTAGGCCCAACGCCTAGCAAAGCCCGCGCGCGACCAAAGCAAACAAAGCCCAAACGCGAGAGCAAGGCCAGCAGGCGCGCGCCCCTCGTGGGCTGCGAGCACTTGCTGGGCCTGGGCCCAGCGCGCGCGCGCGCATGGCGCCCCTCGTGGGCTGCTGCGCCTGCGTGTGTGTTTGTGCTTGCGTACGAAACCTTGATCGGTTAGGATTCGTATAAGATTGATTTCCCAAGTCTACTAGATAAATTAAGTGATTGAATTTTAGATTAATTCAGATTCACTAAATCGTTTCCTAGTAGGATTCTAATATCCGATACCCATGCCCTATAAATAGGTGATCAATGCTCACAATTTATATCGAGTATTCAAGTATTCAAAGTGATTTTTGAGAGCAAAAATTCAGTCATACAATTGCCTATATGTGCCGAAAATTCTAAGTACCTTAAGGGCGATCCTAGTTGGTCAAGCTTAAGGCGGATCCGGACGTGCTGTGGACTATCTACGGAGGGACGACACTTGGAGTCCTAAAGACTTGTTCTTGTTCGGTTCGGGCGCAGCTAGGGAAGGCACGCAACAAAGTGTATGCATCTAAACTATGCTAAATGATTATGTGTAAATAATATGTTTTCCTGGCTATATGGTTTTTCCGCATGATTTATGAATTGTCATATGTATCATAACCTAACAGCCATTGAGGCATACGATCCAACATTCTTGGATCCTCGAGCATCACAAATCGTACCAAAAATGATGCTATCCCAAGGATACTTTCCAGGGATGCTACTAGGTATTAGGGGAAGAGACATGACTTATCTTCCCTTACCTATGTTCTCCCCATTATTTGGTTTAGGTTACAAGCCACAAAAGGGAGAGGTCGACCTACGCAAAAGCCAAATGTGCATAGAAAGGATACGATCGGAAAATCGGGGTGGACTTCAACCATACTAGCTGAATTTGAACGGTATGTTGGTGCGGGAAGGGGAAGACTACCCCTGTTACTGCTTTCCTGAACTGTTTGTTAGTAATGGCGCTCGGAAGCCTGACTTTGAAATTTTCCGCGACTGTGACCTCTCGGTCGAGGCACTATACCTTGCCCTTGACGGACCCGACTATGATTTGTCCATAGAAGAGAAGGCTTTGCAATCAATGTTCGATGAATTGAAGCCATTCGAGGAGAAACCCAATCTAATCACCCTAGCACTGCAAGATGAGAGCTTCGACCCGATTCAGTTAATCACTCCATCACCCTTCACTGCTGACGGAACTAAGGAAGGTTGGTGCCGAACCATCAAGTGGACACATGCGAAGGGAATCAAGTTTGAGATGACTATCAGAGAGGGGCCAGAATCCCTCGCAAGCGAACCGGCTACCGAGCCAAAACCCCGGGCCCAGTCCGAGTCCCAAGCCTAGATAGTTGTCACATAGGCCCCTTTTAATTTGCTTTCAATAAAAGCCCGGACAATTATTCCCGAAAAACTTTAGTTAGAACGTACCTTTTTTCTTCATTCCTGTTTTGTTTCCTTAATCTAATTTTCAATAAAGTTAGCAACATCCTTTAAGTCCACACTATTAATCAAAAAACGAAATTAAGAAACTTTGCGAACAAAATAAACAAGGGTCCTCTTTAGGCCCAACGCACGGAAACTCAGTCAGTCAATCCGTGAATGACTTAAGACAAACAATTATAAACCAACATTCATTTGGTACGAGTAGGCGACGGCGGAAAACGATGATCTTGAAAGAATAATAAGGTCACCCGCCCAACGCCTATAAGTGGATGCCCACATCTTACCCATGTGAGCACCACTCACAAAATCATCTTAAGTCACAAATGCAAAATAAAATAATGGGTCCTTAAGTATTTCACACACTAGACCCAAAAACTTCGCAAAGCATGCCTAATCGTTCAAAAGTTCTTTAGTGCACGACCAAAATTTGCAAATTACTTACACAGAAAATAATACGAGTCATGCACACGATAACTCCCAGAGTGCTGGAATATTTTGGTGCTGAAATAAAAAGCGCTGGAAACTCCAACTTAAGTGTTTCGAAATCTTTCCGCACTTCCACAGAAAAATTCTGAACACTTGGGGGGTACACGCCGCATATTAAATAAATAATAGTTATATTATTATACAAACATAATATATGGTTACTAATTGACGTTAATAATTATCAATGATATATGAGTATTAATTACTATGTTATTATTAATTTATTATCAATATAATTATAAGTGAAAAGCTTAATGACCACTCTAAAATTTACGTGTACACCACAAAATGGACGATCTTTTTGAGGAGACATACATCAATAATTATTACGAAGTAATAATTTATATTATTAATAATAACATAAAAATTATTAATATTTGTAATCAACTATTATCAATATTCTATTGGTCAAAAGTTTAATTAGCAATAATCTAATAAACATTATATAAATTCTAATAAGGTTATATAAGGTCTTATATGGTCCTATAAGTTCTAATAAGGTTCAATAAGGTCTTATAAGGTCCTATAAGTTAAATAAAGTCCATAAGCTAATGTTTTATAAGTTAAATATGGTCTTATAAGGTCATAAGTACAGATAATTTCAGTTTTGATAAGTTCACATGATTTCAGGTTTTATAAGGTGAAAAGTACACACCTTAAGCAGAAGCACTCAACAACATTAACATACTATTAATTAGTTTCATATACGTAGTACTCTTTTTCTTCAAGGAGAAACGAAAGTATATTTCCAGGAGTAATAACTTTTAAATATTAGTGTAATACACTACTTCTGCACATTATTAATTGCGCTAATCTATACCTAGTATTTAAAAACTAAAACCATATATGCCATGTGTTACTTTGTTGTTGCTATCCTATTCTTCTACTTGCCACGTGTCTTCTCTTCCTACTACATGTCCAACCTTTTCAGTTTTCACCCCAACCTTTTGAGTCCTTAAGTCTTTCCCTATCCCCCCTTCATTCATCTCCAACATTTACTCTCTCATTTACTTTAATCCATTTAATATAATTTAACCTTAAAATCAATGCTAATGCACTCCTCCCCTCTCCAACTTTTGTATTCATCCGTTTTGCACCAAGGATTTTATTAATTTATGAATCAATTAATCCCTTAATTAATAAAGACTTTAATCCAAAGTATTTTGAGTTTTTCTTTTGTATTCATCCCCCTACTATAAATATATGGGTTGCTACTCCATTTTATTTATTTGATTTGTAAGGCTATTAGAATGTGGAGTTTATGGGAGTTGATATACGTGCGGTAAGTATAGAGTAATGTTCCATATTTTGTTGGTTTTTTTTTAATCTTAATTTTTACTTCATGTTGATTGTGTGAATTCATGTTTACTATTATTTTTAATTTTATAATTATGTGAAATCATGTTAACTGTTTTTTCAATCTTATATATTCATCTTATTCGTCAACTGTTTAATTGGGCATTTTTCATGGAATTTATATTAATTGATTATTTAGTGACAATTACAAGAACCCATGCAATTGGATTTGCTACAAAATAGGCATCTTAAGCAGGTAATTCAATTTTTTGGAAGATTTTGGGTGTTTTATGCAATTATTGTAAGTAGATGATTATATGAGATTAGATAAATTTGAGATTTGTCAAGTATATGATATTAGAGAAATTGGTTGGATTGATTGTTTCTGATTGAACTCTGAGAAAACTAGGACTATATATCAAAACAAAAGCGGTAGGTGAATTGACTCAGTTTAGTTCCGTTAAGAAATACAAATTAGGTATACATATAGTTTGGGATGTTGAGTAAAGTTGTAGTTATTTTCTAAAATAATACATGTTGGCGATTTGAGGATTTTAAGATGCTCTTCTTGGACTGGGTAAAACGGGCTTTAATCCCTTACGTATTAATCAGGAAGACGAAAGATACAATACATTTTCCATCAACCAAGTGAAGAGAAACTTGAAAAAAAAAATACCAAAGGAAAAACAACCTTAAATTGATATTCAATTGTAGGATCATTACTTTTGTTCAAATTAAATGATATGAGTATTTTTACTAGGATTTGAATAAGTAGAGTTTGTGAAAACATTAGTGTGCAAATTAGCGAATGATTCGATCCTCAATTTTCGGACTATAACTTGTAATACTAGGATAATTTTGTACCTTGAATAATTTCTTTATTTTAGTTCTAAATTAAAAGTATGATTTAATTTGGGTTACTGAAATCTATAGTTACTGTTTGTATTATTATGTGTCTTCCCCCAAATGTGATTACTTATATAAAACTGTTACATTGATGGTTGGTTTACGTCAGAGTAGAAGACTAAAGGAAGCACTTGGCCACCTTAAAGAGATATCATCGATGATCTCAGAAGATTAGATTCTACCTAGCGGTTTAACTTACGAAGTTTAATACTTCGTAATTTGGTTAACTTCTTTGGTAGGGAAGGAAACTCAAAGAAGCATTATTTTTGCTCAAGGAAATGAAGAAAGTAGGCAGATGAGGTTTAAGAATGGTCTTGCATTGCAACAGATGTTTAACGTCACCAACAATATGGATTTAGTGACATGCGTATGCAACAGATGTTTAGCGTCACGATTCACGAGCAATGTTATTTAGTTGGTTAGTTTAAAAATGATAATTATAATTTGGTTGAAAATGCTATTTGATACATAGTATGTTATCTTTAACTTTGTGTACTCCAAAAAAAAATAACTATTTACGCATATAAGCCCGTGCAGTGCACGGGCCTAAAAACTAGTTATCTTTAAATAGAAACAAAAATCCTTGTTTAGTTGACGTGTCACATGTCGTTTGTTCCTCAAGAGAAATACAAATTACAAGGCAACAATATACCATGATACTTAGAGTTTAACAGAAATAGTGAGACCCACTTGTTTTGTCTAACGTCGAACATTGACTTGATTGTCACATCCTTAATATTCTTCATAGTACCTAAAGTAAAAAGCAACACCGTGAGTCCAGGCCCAATAACATACTACATTCACAACGTAAATTCATTTCCACTCATTTTATTTAATCGAAATATCGTACGAGGATTGAATAGATAAAGTAAAACACTTTTATAAAATCTTTGGAATTAAACAATCTTTATAACTTGAAATTTTTACAATTCCCATTATCTTTCGTGAAACATTCAATTTACGACAAGCGAGTATATATAGAGTTGCTGGGCGTATCCCCTTTTGAGATAGTCTTTAATTAGCACCCTCCATTGTTGGGCATACACTCGTACCTAAAATAGTTTCCTTTTTGCTTGCGTTAACCTTAAATGAGCACTTTCCCTTGTTAGGTGTCTGTTATATGATGGTACATGCATGACCTAGAAATCATATCCCCGCTAAATAGCATGACATTTCACTTTTATTCATCATGTTCTGTATCTTATTTATAAGAGTAATTCAACGTCATTTATCAAAACAAACACTTATTAAGATCAGAAAATGCACTTAAACATCTTTCCTTCACACATTTGAGCATCATCTGTTTCATGAAATCCAACTTATACACATTTGTCTATCACATCATAAATCGTGTTATATAAATATTTAGTGATCCCACAATCTAGTTAAAATCATATTGCCATAAACACATTTCTCTATATCATAAAACACATTTTATAAGGGGAATATGGATGTTAGAAATTAATGGTACATCCAATCATTTTATTAGTATTGATAGACCACCTTCAAAGCTCCAAAGATAAACATGAGTCAGTACATGAGAAGAAATTAACCGTATAAAAGCCTGACGGGCAACCCATCAATCTTATATGTTTGTAAATCTCCCTCTATCTCTTCCATCTGGGACAACTAGTCCTAACTCACATGTGGATCAATACTCCCCCTCACATGTGAGCCATCTTAAATTTTTGCAATTTGGATTAGCTCACTACTTCCTTGTAGGGAATTTTTGATCCTCTAACTTTAGGTGAAATGGCCCTTACTTGGGGCAATCAATTCTGTTGGTTTTTCTACTCCAAACATATCTTTAAGTCTCCCTATCTTACATTCTTTAATTTACTGGTCCCTCCCTTATTGGATGTTAATAATGTATTAAGAACTTTAACTCTGATACCATGTTTGCAATTGATTAATCGTATTACTGTCACAATGTGCTTATATATACATCTTAGTGTATGAGATTAAATATACATGTAAAACTAAATACAATTGGGCTTAATCTTATGTTAGGTTTAGAAATATTTTTTTCATAGCTTATAAAGTATATGGAAAAGTCAAATCTCTAGATCATTATGTATTGTGATGATATTAATAGGAGAACTATTTTGCCTACACTTAATTGGATGATCATGATAATGTATTTGTTTTGGCTGCATGTGCTTCGTCATAGATGTATAATTTTAGCATACTCACATAATCTGCAAGATTTGAAATTCTTTTACGAAGTATAGTTTCATGTTTTAGCCTAATTAAATGATCTAATCCTTAATTAGGAATAAATTTATTTAATCCATTTATATTCAAAAGCTCCCACTCAAGCCAAAACTTGAATTTGCGACCCTTGATATTAATGGAAAGAACTATTTATCTTGGGTGGTAGATGCTGGATTTCACTTAGATGCAAAAGGAACTCGGTGATACAATCTAAGAAAAAAAAGAAGTAATACAACAAGTCAAAACAAGGCAAAGGTTATGATATTTCGTCGTTATCACCTCCTTGAGGGTCCCAAGATTGAGTATTTGATCGTAAGAGATCCACAAGTCATTTGGAGTAATATAAAGGAAATGTATATCCACCAGAAAACAGGGATACTACCTATGACCCGTTATGACTGGTTGCATTTAAGACTACACGATTTTAAGTTTGCGAGTGAATATAATTCATCTATGTTCAGAATTATATCACAATTGATAATATGTGAAAAGAAAATCATTAATGTAGAAATTCTAGAAAAAAATATTCTACCTTTCACGCAAACAATGTTGTCGTTTAGACACAATAACACAAAAAAAAAAAATCTAAGAAATGTTCTGAACTTACATCTTGTCTCCTTATGTAATGTCATTTTATTTATTTGAAGAACTTGAATACCCTTCAAGTTCAGTTAGAAATGAATGGTGAAGATTTATGCCAAGCAGATAGTGCTACTACTCATACCATGCATACTGAAAAAGCAAGAGATATTTCTCTCATTTCACAATGAAAGAAATTAGTGTAAGCACTATATCATGTAGTACAAAGATTATCGAAGGCTCTAGAAGAGAATATGTATATTATTGCCTATGGGAATTAAATTTGAATCATTATTGCATTATATTCTCCCCAGTCTCAATGACATTTATTGAGTTTTAAAGATATTCTTAAGAGAATAAGAATACCTTCAAATCACGAGTATTAACCAAGGCATTGAACATGTTTTGGAGATATTACCTTCATTATCAAGTGGTTTTTACTACACTAAACTCAGAAATTTGTCGATAATTCCACTGTTTGGCATGACCGATTATATGGCCACCCCCGATTCAATAATAATGAGAAAAATAATTGAAATTTCATGTGGACATTCATTTAAGAATTAGAAGATATATTATTCCTAATGATTTCTCATGTACTTCTTGCTCACAAGGCAAATTGATAATACGACCTTCACCAACCAAAATGAATTTTGAATCTATCAATTTTCTGATACGTATACAAGGAGATATTTGTGGGTCAATTCACCGACCATTTGGAACATTTAGAAATTTTTATGGTTTTAGTTGACACATCGACTAAATGGTCACATTATCCTTGTTACAGACTCGATCACAACCTGGCGTTTGCCAAACTACTTTCTCAATTGAATAGATTACGAGAAAATTTTCCAGATGTTCTTATGAAGAAAATTGGTTTTGATAATGATGGTGAATTCAATTCTCAAGAATTTGATGATTATTCCATGTCCATTGGGAAAAGTATTTAAAATTCTGTAACACATGTTCATCACAAAATGGTATAACTAAATCATTAATCAAGCGTCTCTAATTGATTGCCAGACCTTTACTAATGAAGTCAAAACTCCTAATCTCTTCTTAGGGACATGCTATATTATATATAGAAGCATTACTTTACATCAGGCTAACGAGTAATCCACAGTTCTCCCTATAACAATTGGTTTTTGGTTAGGAATCAAATATTTCCCATCTGATTTTTTTTTGATGTATTGTATATGTTTCAATCGCTTCACCACAATGCTTTACGATGAATCATCAAAAGAGGTTAGGATGTATGTTGGATATGAATCTCCATCAATTAAATATGTAGAGCCTCCAACAGGGAATTCATTTAAGGCTCGATTTACATACTGTCACTTTAATGAGTTAGTCTTTCCAACATTAGGGGGAGAAAATAAATAGTTGGAGAAGGAATTAGTTGGAACGAATTAACATTTGTCTCGTCTTAATTTTCGTACTAAAAAAGTTTAACTAGAAGTTGAAAAGATAATTAATTATAAAGATTAGGAAATCCATTTTCAGATGCATTTACGCACTCAAATGGAGTGACTAAATCACATATACTAGCTATAAATGCTCCAATTAAAATTGATGTCCCACAAGTAAAATAGCAAACTACTAATGAGTCTAAAGAACGTCTGGGGCGTGGTAGACCTATTGGTTTCAAAGATAAGAATCATCGAAAAAAGAAAAGGAGAAAAATTTTGACTATGGCCAAGTCGAGGAAGCAAAGAATTTTTTAAAATCTCCAGAAGAGACCTTAGACATGACAAAGGAATAAATTCAGGTACCTCTCAATGAAGAGATCTCAACTAGTTATGTCATGTTTGGAATAAAAATTCAACCAAAATTGAATTGACGTCGATAAAATTTTTGCATGCAATGTAGCAGTTGATGTTTTGTATGAAAATGAGGATCATACATGAGCCAAAGTATATTGAAGAGTGTACCCAAAGTGATGATTGACCAAAATGGAAGGAAGCAATTAAGGCAAAATTAAAACATCTTGCATAGAGAGAAATATTTGGACTAGCTAGTAGTATATATGTATACCTAAAGGTGTAAAACATGTGGAAAATAGATGGGTCTTTATGCGAAAGCAAAATGAATAAGGTGAAATTGTAAGATACAAATCACGTTTAGTTGCACAAGGATTCTAAATAACACTTGGATTGGATTTTGATGAAACATACTCTCCTATGGTGGATGCAACTAATTTCAGGTTTCTTGAAGTACCGCACTTAAGTGAAATAGGGGCATTGATCAGTGGCGGAGCCAGGATTGGTAGGTTGGGGGGGAGGGGGCGAGAAATTTGTAGGTTGGGGGCGAGAAATTTACATAAAAAATGTTAACATTTTATAAGTTTGAGGAAAAAAAAGGTAGTTTTGTTGGAGATGGGGGTCGAACCTTGTATCAAGGGGTTCAAATATGAACCTTTGACCACTAGAGCAAAGGGAAATTGATGGTTTATTCTTACGGTTATTAATACATATGGATAATTTTTTTTCTTCTTTGGGGGGCGGCCGCCCCTACCCGCCCCCCTGTCTCCGCCTCTGGCATTGATGTACCTTTATAGTCATACGAGACATGACATATCATTTCTGTGAATCTGTTAGCAAGGTTTAGCTCGTGTCCAACTCGAATGCATTGGAATGAGATTAAACATGTATTTCGTTACCTACAAGGTGCGAAAGACATGGGTTTATTCTTTTTTTAATCCGCCCAAAGAAGACTTGGCTGGTTTTGCAAATGCAAGGTACTTGTCTGATTCCTATAATTCTCGATCACAAACAGAATATGTGTTTACATGTGGTGGTACTTCCATTTCTTGAGATTCTATGAAGCAACTATTGCAACTATTTCTTCTAACCATGCAGAGATATCTATGAAACAAACTATTGCTATTTGAGTTTTTCAATTTTGTTACAAAAAACTACTACCTTCTTTCCAGAATGATCTTTATGATTAACATTTGAATGATAGTTAAGAAACTTTGGTTAGTAGGTGATGGTGGGGGTAACATGTGGGAAAATGAGTGGTTATAAATTGTCCAACAATACAAGTGGGTAAAAATTAAAATGAAAATATTGTTGAGTTGGTTGTGGACTACCATAATAAAATACTATAGGTTGTGGTGGCCCAAACGAGGGTATAAATTTAAAATTTATATGCTAGATATGGAATTATATATATAGTGTAGATAATTTTAGAAACATATTAAAACGGAAATCATAAAGATCTTTTAAGAGCATAGATATAATAGAAGGTGTGATTTGCAAAACGTTCGCAAATAGGTACATGCGTAACAATCATGTTGTTAACCGGTTAGATAACTACGTTAACTTTTATTAAAAAGAAAAAAGAAGGCAAGAGAATGAGGGAGAGTGAATAAACATACTTGTTGCATTTGGTTTCGCCTTTGTCGGTAATTGGGTAGTCAAATTGGCCGATACCACATTTTCCAGGGAGATCAGGAATTTTAGAGTAATCGATTCCCATAATGTCACCAGAAAAGTTTTTGATGCAACGACATGCAAAGTTCTGATCGGCAACGCTGACAGCTAAGTCGTTTACGGCGTTAACTCCGTCACAACAACGCTTGTTTGGGGCGGTGGCTCCCCTAAGGTAGGCAAGGCAAGGGGTTACATTGCTCAAAACTGAGTTACATGATGTAATGGCTGCCTCGGCATGTGGTGCAACGACCACAATATATATCACCACTGCAGCGCAAGCTAACTTGACAACAGTGGATCTAGCCATAATGTTGACGAATGGGAGGCTAGCTTGTTACTTTCTTTGTTTGGAGAATGTAGGTTTTTAGTTTTCTTGAATGGCCTATTTATAGAGGATTTAATTAAATTAGAAAAGCTAAAATAAGGGGACATAAATTAAATGTAAGGAAAAGAGAAAGATATGGGAGTGAAGATATTAATTAGAAAGGAGTATATAGTTATAATTGCATCCCAAAACGTCTCTAATACTTAGTTAATACCGTCAAAAGATCATTTTCGTTATGAAAAGGTTACATTGTAATTATCCGTGAGCAGCATACCTGATACCTTCACACGCCACAATATTCTAGTGCGTGCCTTCATATGTTAGAATAAAGTCGCCAAAATACTCAGCCTATTAACACTAGTAGAAAAATCCTTATAAGTGGCTCCTTATAGGTGCCGCTTATCACACAAGCGCCACCTTTGATAAAAAAAAACAAAATTAAAACCAAGTTTTTTTCCATCCATTTTGAAAATGCACATCCTTGTAACGGTTATTTTTCAACGGCAATTATTTTATATTTCTGATTCATATAAAAATAAAATAAAATTACCATCAGTCATAACAATTTGAGATCTGCAAATAGATTTCCATTTCGATATAATTTAACACAATTTTTTTTGTTCATTTCTCTCTCTAATTTGCTTATTTTAACTAGATGTACGGAAAATCTAATTACCCATCTTTTAATATTTTGTATTTTTATTTATTTTTATTATTATTGTTATTATTATTATTATTATTATTATTATGGGAAACCACCAAAACGTTACAAGCTTAACAAGCTACAAAGATCAAGTAAACTACAAGAAGTTGGTGGGGAGCCGAGATACAATCTGGGCCCCCACTCCTCTAGCTATGGCGAACCCGATCCTGCTGAAAATGTGGGCAGCTGCCCGTGCCCCTATGTCTTGAGCCCTGGAGTACGTCTGGACCCGCTTCAGCAACGAAACAGCCCCTTTCTCTAACTCCCCAAAAGAAGAGAAGGAAAAAGGAAAGAAACCGTAACCCAAAGCCCTACAACGTGCCGCATACTTAACCTGCTTCCGCTGCGCAGCAACCGCCACAACCCGACCCGGAACGAAGTCTGACAACCCAGATTGCGTCATAGGTGAAGACCCAGTCAAGTCAACACACACATCTACACCGCCATCCCAAGAATAAAGCAATATATCTGCAGGACGAAGAGCTCCATCACTCTCACTAGTCAGCCCAACATCAACCTCCTTTCGAGCAGAAATCCCCGACCGGCAGCAAATATCCAAAAGGGTATCACGAACAACATTATGTCGATGTTTGATACCCACGATCCCAGCACAAGACACGGCATGATCCCCATAAATATCCCCAACGAAAACCCGAGAGCAAGCAGAACACGGCGTCGAATCAGAGAACAACGGAATACCCAACCGATAGCAAAGAACCGAACGATAAGTCTTACCGTTCATAGTCTGGCCTAAACCCGAGATGGGGACTGCCCGCAACCAAGCTGAGGAGTGATCCCCCTGCTGGGATTTCCAAAGGGCAACATGACGCGAAGATAAGGAGTAGGCGGATACCGCATCAGCAGTAACCTTCGTGAAATATATGTCTGCCAATTTCTTCATGAGAGTGGGGGCAACGATTTCACTAGGGCTACTCATAAGGTCGCTCTCCACGGTCCTATTGAAAAGACCAAGAGCATCATCAAAGGCCGACCCCGGACCATCAACACCTGAAAGCCGAAGAAGCGAATCCTGCAAACCAGAAGACTGCAAACGGGATGCAAGAAAAGCATAATGCCGAACATCACCAGCTGAATAAACACCCAATCCTCCATACGAATAAGGCAAGGTAGCAAGACGCCATTGCCAGCCACCGAACCCAGGTCCCGAAGCAGTCACGATACGCTCTAAAGAAGCCCGAAGAGTCACATCAAAAGAAACTTGGGCCGCTTCAAAAAGATGAGGTGGACAAGTGCGCATAGCAAAATAGAGTTTAGAAACTCCAGTGCACGCACGAAGAAGCAACAACTCACACTGGGGATCATTAAGCTTAGCTACAGCATCCATCAACACAATAGTCTTCGACACCCGTCGCGAAACCAACTCCTTACAAAAAGAGGAATCCGTACTGACTGGACCACCAAGCAACTTAACACCAAGCGCGGGACGAGCAATATCAGTAGGAAAGACACCCTCTAGACGACTGCGTGGGTCCTCCGAAGGCCAGAAAACCTCTTTCTTCTCAACATTAACATGGAGACCTAAATGAGGACCCTCCTCCAAAATCAACTCCAAGACCTTTCCAACCACCAAAGTGTCACCAACGATAGTGCCATCATCCAAGTACCACGCCTGCAGAGATAGATCAAAAGAGTCCCTGATTCGACACACCAATGGATGTAGAACCAAAGAAAATAGCAAAGGGCCGAGAGGATCCCCTTGCTGCACACCTTGACAAGACCACAAGGTATGCTCCCCATAATACAACCGTGCTGGAGAAGAGTAGCAGAATTCAACCCAACGCGAAAGAGCAGGACAATGTAGCCGAACCTCACGCAACAAAGCCGAACGATCAACCAAATTGAATGCATTCTGAAAATCCACCAATAACATAGAGAGGCCAACATCGGCCCCACGAGCCTCAACCAAACGATTGACAGCATGGAGAATAGCCTCACCACCTGCTGGAACCCCAACTCCAAACTGAAGCCCCCCAAAGTAGTTCCCTAAACGCGGACCAATCATAGCAGCCCCAACCTTAGAAACAAGACGCCTCCAAATAGTGCCCACAGCAATAGGCCGAATACCACCACCCGGCTTAACAAGTGGCGTAAGAGGAGCACTAGCAATATATCCACCAAGCTCAGCAGGACACTTTCCAGCAAGAAAGAGATTAACTACCTGAGTGATAGAGTCCACCAACTCATCAGAAACAGCTACAGCAGCACCACCCAAGCAATCCAAAAGGTGTTGAGCACGCAAGCCATCTCTACCGCACGAAGTACCACGCGGAAAGCCCCTAATCTGCTCCATCACAACAGCGGAGGAAGCAGTAAGGTGATGATCAACTGGAATATCCGGAAAGGTAGGTTCCGGAACTGAAGGGTGCTTTGCTTGCAAATCAGCAAGAGTAGCATCATTGTAAGGGGCAAGACCTGAGGACGAAAGAACTCTAACGGCAGCCGTGTAGTGACCGTCAGAAATTTTTCTCTTGCATTGCTTAATATTACGCTCCGCCAAATCATGGTCGTCGTCAACATCCAATAGAGGGGGAGACACGCTAGCCAATGTGTCCATAACAAGCTGCTCAGAACCACCAGGCACACCCCAAGAACGAATAGCAGCGGTGATACTCTCTTCCTGACGACGACGCCTAACACCGGATGAACACTCACGATTACTCCGCGGAGAAAAAGTCGTGAGGACACAAAGAGGTAACACGAGCAACTGAACCCAACAAGCGATGTCATCTGATCTGCAAATCACCTTATCAAGCGCCCCTTTCAGAACCCGCGAAAAACCCAAACGACATTTGGGAGGGATGGATTTCACAGAACGCAACCGCTTAGACAACAAAGAGTCTAGAAGAGCAACATCAAAAGAAAAATGATGTTCCCGAGGCGCATCAGAAGAAGGCAGCTCGGAAGTAGGAGCTAGGGGTTTTTGAATACCATAGAGAATAAAACGGGGAATACCATCCCCAGAATCAGGAGGGTCCACAAAAACAGTACTAGAACCACTGCCATGTCGACACCTAGTACGATGAGTATGAGTCTTGAAACAATCTCCACATAGCCAAATTCCCATACGACGAAAGGTCACCTCAGCCGAAGTAAAAACCTGCAAATTGGTAGTAAGGGAATGACGGGTAGCATCCCGCACACCAAAGCAACAGTGACGATCCCGTAAGTGAGTGAGCAGAGAACTCCTCACCAAACCACGCCCACCTCGATCCTGGCACCCGCTAAGTCCCACAAAAGGGCAATGAAACTTCTCCACAGAAGCCGCCATATCAAAGCCCTTCAACCAAAAAGTAACTCCAACGTCACTGCACCGGAAACTGAAACTGAACACACCGAATTACCAAAATCTGAACACCGAAACTGAAATCGACAGCACCAAACTGCAAGAAACTCAACGCCCAAAACTGAAACTGATTTCGCCACAAAACCACCGTCACTTCGCAACACAAACCACTTTGTTTCTTTAATTTTACCACAGGTATGCCGTGGTGATGGCTGAAGAACACACCAAACTTTGGCAATTCGGTATGCCCAAACTAGCAAGGACCACACAACAACAATGCACAACCAATGAGACCTTGAGGTTGGCTGCGCCACAACAAGCGGGCTACCCAAAAATGCAACCGCCACCAACACAACAACCACTCTGCACCAACACAGCAACTCTAACCGCAAGACAACCGCACACCAACACAACAAACACAGAAACACCCGTCGATCGAAACAGAACAATACCACACAGAGAACGAATAAACCACCGCAACCGAACGAACAACACCACCGTATTAATTCAAACTGAAAATCCCAACTACACCGGAACAAGGTTCACTGCTGCCGGAAACTGCCGTCGACCCACAACAATAAACTGCACCTATAACCACAACACCGTCGCTTATTTCAAACCGCAACCAAGTCGCAATTTCACACTCAACAATAAACTGCACAACAAACTCCTGAACTGCCTTCGAACTCGCCGTTATCCGGTATCGATGTCGCCGGAAATGGACAGCCTAAACGCTGAAACTGCACCTATAACCGCTGAGAATTGCACCGTGAAACTGCACCCAAAAACCGCTGATAATTCTCCTAGGAACTGCACCTATAACCGCCGATTACCTTCGTGGTAGCACTGAACCGCCGTGGAACCACCACTGGATACGCCGGGTACCCCTACACGTCGTCGGTGAAGATGGCGAAGAACACCATCGTGCCCTAATCGCCTCTGTAGAGAGAAAAATTATTATTATTATTATTATTATTATTATTATTATTATTATTATTATTATTATTATTATTATTATTATTATTATTATTATTAGAGAGAGAATTAGGGGTAGAGAAAGAGGGGTGGGGAGTTTTTCTTTTGCTCATTGATAAGAAAGGGATGGGGAGTTTTTTTAACTAATGGGAAAAATGAAAAAAGGTGAGTGAAAAAGTGGGTAAAGAAAGAGGTGAAGACTTTTTCCTACGGAGTACATGATTAACAATGGTCATAGAAATTCTGGGCGGCCAATTTGCTTGTAAATATCCCCTGTGGGCGCTGAACTTAGGAGTTAACACTAGCACAGATTGCAAAATTGAAACTTGAAAGTCAGATTAATTTCATGTTTAATTGAATTATTTGGATCGGATAGATATCGATCTAGTTGATCTGATTTCTAAAGATAGATGTTGTACGTAGTACGCTAGTACGTGGTTAGTTTATACTACTTATATGGGTTTAGGACTGTCACATTGTCTGATTGTCCAAAGTGTGTTACGTACTTACGTTCCTTATTGGACTCTCACTGAGTCGTTAAAATTCACTTGAGTATTTTAAATATGTCAAACTTAATTTTAATAATTGTCATTTATAGAATCTCAAGCAGTTACAGAGAGAATTAGGAGAAGAATTTGTTTTATTAATCAATATTCTCGCACAAAATGAAATAATGCAGAACCAACTGCTTAAATACAGCAATGATGCCAGCTCATCAAAACAGAATGTAACAAACTCTCTAACAGAAATATAACTAACTGATATTCTGTTTTATAAAATAATAAAATAAATATATTAATTCCTATACTCCCCCTTCAAGCTGGACCTTGGAAATAAGTCCTAGCTTGGCAGAAAGTTGCTTGTGAGGAGAGGAAGCCAATGGCTTGGTAAGGATATCAGCCAGTTGGTGAGAACTAGATACATGAGCTGTGTGAATGAAACCAGCTTCAACTTGCTCTCTGACATAGTGCATGTCACGTTTCAGATGCTTGGTTTTATCATGAAACACAGGATTCTTGGCCAGGTGCTCAGCAGAGATGTTGTCACAGTGCAAAGTAATGGGTAAAGGCACAGTGATTTGAAGATCCTCAAGCAAACCATGAATCCAAACAAGTTCACTTGCAGCTGCTGACATACTTCTGTATTCTGCTTCAGCAGAAGATTTGCTAACACTTCTTTGCTTCTTGGTTTTCCATGAGATGAGGTTGGGGCCAAGAAAGACTGCATAGGCACTAAGAGACCTACTACTGAACTGACAAGAACTCCAATCAGCATCACTATAAGATGATAAAGTAGGATCAGCATCAGCTGAATACCAAATACCATCAGTTAAGGTGCCTTTAAGATACTTTAGAACATGCAATGCAGCACGCAAATGGGGAACTCTAGGAGAGTGAACAAATTGACTTAAGTGCTGAACACTGTAAGACAAATCTGGTCTGGTGATGCCTAGGTAAAGCAATCTACCAATCAATCTTCTGTAAATATCAGGTTCAGCAAGTAGATCACCCACATCAGTAGAAAGTTTAAGGCCACAAGATAAAGGAGCAGATACGGAATCACAGTTTTCCATACCAGCATCAGCAAGCATATCTTGAATGTATTTCTTTTGAGAAAGAAAAATGCCATTCTTATTCCTGTGCACCTCAATACCCAAAAAATAAGCCAGTTGACCAAGATCTTTGATTGTGAAAGCATGATCAAGGGCTATTTTGACTGCTTCAATTTGAGAAGAAGAGGTGCCAGTGAGTAAAATATCATCAACATATACAAGCAATACCAAAAATTCACCATCAAAAGTTCTAGTAAAGAGAGAATAGTCCTGGGTGGATTGTTGAAAATTGAGGGTTTTCAAGAATTTGCTTAACTCTTTGTTCCATTGTCTAGAAGCCTGTTTAAGACCATAAATTGATTTTCTGAGTCTGCATACTTCTCCTGGCTTAGCTTTAGTGTAACCAGCAGGTGGTTTCATGTACACCTCCTCATCAAGAAAACCATGAAGAAAAGCATTGTTGACATCAAGTTGACAAAGAATCCACCCCTTCATTGCAGCAAGTGCAATTACAATTCTAACAGTAGCCAATTTAGCAACTGGAGAGAAAGTTTGAGTAAAATCCCTCCCCTCAACTTGTTGATATCCAATAGCAACCAATCTTGCTTTGTGTTTATCAATTGTGTAATCTGGATTCAATTTTGTTCTATAAACCCATTTTGAACCAATAGCTTTTTTGTCCTTGGGTAGCACAGTAAGATCCCAAGTATTATTGTTCTCGAGAGCTTCTATTTCCTTGTCCATAGCCAAGATCCAATTTTCATCATCCTTAGCTTGATTGTAATGTTGAGGATCAGAAGAAGTGGAGCATACAGAGAAAGCAAGAGAATCCCAAACATCAAAGTTATGAAGAGCTAAATCAAGTAACCAATCAAATTCAGTTGAAGCTGTATGAGTGATATGAGGCAGAATAGAATCAGCAGAAAATGACAAAGATTCACTGTCATTAGGAGCAGCCAAAGAAGTTCTATGAGGTACATAACCTCCTACAAAATCAGTAAGAACTGAAGATGGTTTGATCTGTCTGGTAGATTGTCTGGTAGTTGGATTTGAAGGTAGAGTAATTGTATTAGAAGGTGGATGAGAATGATCAGATTCTAAAGAATTAGAAGGAAGAGAAGGAGAAGAATTTTGAGAAGGAGAAGAATTTGTGTTTGGGGAATCAGAATGTATAAAGTGATTAGAAAGAGTTGGAGATGACTGAGAGATAATAGGAGAGTTGGGAGAATTAACTGAATGATTATAGTCATTGATGTGATTTGGAAGAATAACAGTATTATCAGTACCAAAATGAACTAGAGAAGGAGGATTAATGACAGGAACAGAATCAGGTTTAAGACCATATGGGAAAATTGTCTCAAAAAATATCACATCCCTGGATATAAACACCTTGTGAGTATCAAGATCATAAAGTTTGAAACCTTTGTAGCCAGCAGGATATCCAATAAACAAACATCTTTTTGCCCTTGAATCAAATTTGTCCCTACCAATATGATTGTTGTGAGCAAAACACAAACAACCAAACACCCTTAAGGCATCATATGCAGGAAGTTTATTGAATAATACCTCAAAAGGAGTTTTCAAACCCAAAAGTTTGGAAGGAATTTTGTTGATTAGGTGAGTAGCAGCAAGTATACATTCCCCCCAGAATTTTTTTGGCAAACCTGCATGAAACCTTAAAGATCTAGCAATTTCAAGAAGGCTCCTGTGTTTTCTCTCAACCCTGCCATTTTGCTGAGGAACATATGGAACACTTTTTTCATGTATAATTCCCTTGTTTGCAAAAAGACTCCTACATGACTCTTTCACAATTTCAGTACCATTGTCAGACCTGATTCTTTTAACTTTTGTGTTGAACTGAGTCTCAACCATGGATAGGAAATCAGAAACAATATTCTCAACTTGAAGTTTATTGTGTAAGAGATAAGTCCAAGTTGACCTACTGTGATCATCAAGTACTGTAAGAAAGTAAGAGGCTCCATCTAGGTTTTTAACCTTATAGGGACCCCACAAATCCACATGAATCAAATCAAAACAGGCATTTGCTTTACTTGTACTGACAGAAAAAGGCAATTTGTGTTGTTTAGCTTTGTAACACACAATGCAATTGTATTCAGAAACACCTTTACAAAACTCAGAATTTACATGTTTCATTTTGGACAATGAGGGATGTCCTAATCTAGCATGTAACAAGTGTATCTTATTTGAATCCAACTCCCTAGCCATAGAAAAACCAGTGGCAGTTTTGTTTGGTAAAACAATCTTATTCTCATCAAGCTTATTTACATCAGTAATACTAGACACAGTATTGCAATATGGTTGCTGATGAAGGGTACCTTGGTCAGCAACACTTGATAATATGTTGTTTGAGGATGCAACAAAATAATACAGGCCATTTGTCTTGTTTCCAGCACCAATTAATTCAGAACTAGCAGGGTCCTGGAAAACATATCCAGTAGCAGTGAATACAACTTTCACACCAGTGTGTTCAATAAGTCTGCCAATGGATAATAGATTGTGCTTGAAACCTTTAACCAAAAGAACATTATGCAGGACCAATTTAGCACTGAGGACAGTATCTCCAATAGTATCAACAACTAATTGAGAACCATCTGGTAGTCCAACTTTAATAGGACTTAAAAGCATCCTAATATTGGTTAAAATAGTTTCATCATAGGTCATGTGATCACATGCACCAGAGTCAACAATCCACAGACATTCATTATGCATTTTATTTACAGCACAGTTGAATGAGTGAGAAAGAGTACCTGCATAATTGGCATAAGAGCAAGTAGCTCTAGTTGCATCAGTGTTTTGAGGTTGTTTGTTATTCATAACCTTCATAACTTCTTGGCAAATTGCATTCAGCATATCATTATTCAGTACTCCATTGTCACCATCAGTATTTCCCAAAGGTTCATCCCCAATATCAGCAGAGTAGTTGACATTAGCTGCAAGCCTACCACCAGTAGAATTACTCCCCTTGGAAGCCTTAATTGTGTTGTACCAGTCAGGATAGCCAATAAGCTTGAAACATTGATCAACTGTGTGTCCTTTTCCTTTGCAATGAGTACAAATACGATTCATCTTTTCCTTTTTGATTTCTTTCCAATCTTTCTTGCCTGTTCCTGTATTGTACTTCTGTAATTGAGATTGATTTCCTCTGTAAGACTGAGCAGCCATAGCACTGCTTGTCATAGCATTGCTTTCTGTAGTTGCACCACTTAGTTCTTTATGTTTTTCTATTTGTTGTGTGATTGAAAAAACCTTGTTGATGCTAGGCAAAGGATCCATTGACAAAACATTTGTCACAGTGTTATCAAAACCTCCATTCAATCCAAGCAAGAATTTCATCATCTTATCTTCTTCCTCAAACTCAGCAACCTTTTTCATAAATTGACAGCTACATTGCAACATTGCTCCACATGTACAGCTAGGAAATGCTCTTAAATTTTGCATTTCATCCCACAGTTTCTTGAGCTTACCATAATAAGCCACAATAGTCATATTCTGCTGTGTCAGATTTTCAATTTCTTTCTTTAGTTGATACACTAATGGACCATTTGATTGTCCAAATCTCTCATTCAATTCACACCACAGATCAACAGCATTATCAATATAACCAAAATCATCAGCTAAATCATGATTCATTGAGCTTAAAATCCAGCTAACCACCATGAAATCAGTTCGTTTCCATTTCATATAATCTTTGTGATTTACAGCTGGTTTTGTTATTTCACCATTTATGAATCCTTCTTTATTTTTAGCTACTAAGGCACGTTTAACATTTCTACTCCATCTAACAAAATTCACACCAGTAAACAACACAGCAACCAATGAAGAAGTAGGATGATCAGAATTGGCAATGAAATATGGATCAGAATTGTCAGCATTACCTCCATTGTTGGTGTTGTTGTGCGAATTGTCACTTTCAGAATCAATAATCGCCATTTCAGAAGATCCAGAAGATCAAATTACTTCGAGAAAATGCAAGAAACTTCGCAATCGCACACGCAAATCGCAAGAAATTTCGCACCAAAATTTCAGAAATCAAACACTCCTAGTTTTGATCTAAGAGCTGATCAGAAGAACTCAAATGAGCAAACCTAAATCTCAGAATCAAGATTACTTGCTCTGATACCATATAGAATCTCAAGCAGTTACAGAGAGAATTAGGAGAAGAATTTGTTTTATTAATCAATATTCTCGCACAAAATGAAATAATGCAGAACCAACTGCTTAAATACAGCAATGATGCCAGCTCATCAAAACAGAATGTAACAAACTCTATAACAGAAATATAACTAACTGATATTCTGTTTTATAAAATAATAAAATAAATATATTAATTCCTATATGTTGAAAACTGTATTCATGATCAAATCAAACGCAGAAAACTTTGTAGCTCTACTGCAGTATAACAGACTGACAGAGAGAGAGAGATATTATTAGAATTATGAAATCGATTACAGGCTAAGAAGATTATGAAAGTTAGTTCTATTACAAGCTGCATAACTAACTATATATACTCCTGTGTTGGTGTGCTGTCACAACCAATCATTATACAGGAAATAATACTCAGCCAATCACAAGGCTTTAACAATTATGGGAAATAATATAGCTGTCATATAGCTGACAGTGTAACAGAAAACGGTTACTTGGGTAGCAATCCTCTGTGGGCAAGTCCAGCATTGTAATGCTGATCCAATGTATGCTCCACTGTGTTGTCAACTATTGCAGTATCACCAACACCCCCCCTCAAGCTAGGTGTGGTAGGAGTAACTCCTAGCTTGGATAGTAGATCATGATACTGAGGTGAAGGTAGTGCTTTGGTAAACACATCAGCTAACTGAGATTTGGTAGGCAAGTAAGTGAGCTGAATCAGACCTTCAAGTACCTTATCCCTAGTGAAATGACAATCTATCTCAATGTGTTTTGTCCTTTCATGGAATACAGGATTTTTAGCTATGTAGATAGCTGATTGGTTATCACAATGCAAAGTGACTGGTTTTAACTTATTTACACCCATTTCTTCAAGTAACCTGACAAGCCAAGTAACTTCTGAAGCTGCAGCTGCCATTGCCCTATATTCTGCTTCTGAAGAACTCTTTGAAATAGTCCCTTGCTTCTTTGATTTCCAGGAAACAGGAGAATTTCCCAACAAAAGAATGTATCCTGTTATGGACCTTCTAGTATTGGGACAAGCAGCCCAATCACTATCTGAGAAAGCCTGCAGTGTTAAGCAATCTGAAGCTTGCAGCAAAATGCCTTGACCTTCAGTGTGTGCAACATATCTGAGCACATGATGCAAAGCTTTGACATGTGGTACTCTAGGTTGATGCATGAACTGACTGAGTAATTGAACAGCATAGCATAAATCTGGCCTTGTGTGTGTGAGAAAGTTCAGTTTGCCCACCAATGTTCTATATTGATCTGGTTGATCATAAAGTTGTCCCTCATCTGTAAATAATTTAGTGTTAATGGGAAGAGGAGTAGCAGCTGATCTTTTAACATCAAAACCACAGTCAGCTAAAAGAGATTTGGTGAACTTCTTTTGTGTCAATATCACCCCATTCACCAAATAACCAACTTCAATTCCTAGGAAGTAATGCATCACACCAAGATCCTTGATACTGAAAACAGTATCCAAGTGTTTCTTTAGGGCAGTAATAGTGGGGAGATGATTTCCAGTAAGGAGGATATCATCCACATAGACTGCAGCCAAAGTAATGTGCACATGATCCTTCTTGATGAACAAAGAGTAGTCGTTTTTTGATTGAACAAACCCCTGTAACTGCAGCTCCCCATGAAGTTTAGCAAACCATTGCCTGGATGCCTGTTTAAGGCCATAAAGTGAGGATTGGGAATTCCTTCTGGCATTTTCATATAAACTTCCTCATGTAAATCACCATGTAGGAAAGCATTATTGACATCAAGCTGATAGATTGTCCACTTCATGCTAGCAGCCAAAGCAACAATGCACCTAACTGTAGCCATTTTCACCACAGGAGAAAAAGTTTCCTCAAAATCAATGCCATATTTCTGTGTGTATCCCTGAGCTACTAATCTAGCCTTGCATCTTTCCAAAGAACCATCAGCTTTCAATTTTACCTTAAAAACCCATTTGCACCCAATGGCCTTTTTGCCAACTGGTAAAGTAACAACATCCCAAGTGTGATTGTGAAGAAGTGCCTCAATTTCCTTTTCCATAGCTTTAATCCAGTCAGGAGATAAAGATGCCTCTTTATAATTTCTGGGTTCAGTGAGAGCTTCCAGCTTACTAATGAGGGCTTGATGATGAATTGGCATACAAGTGTAAGAGACCAAATTACACCAATGCTGAGAAGAATGACAATGATAATCTTTGAGATATGTGGGGGGTTTGTGAGCTCTAGTTGACTTTCTGAGACCTTGGTCTGATAGGTCAAGAATGAGATCAGCTTCATCAGTAGGAGAGGAAGAAGCATGAGTAGAAGAAAGAGAAGGAGAATGTGTAGAAGAAGAGGGAGTAACAGAAGGAGAAGAAAGAGGTGTAGAAAGAGGTGTAGAATGTAAAGAAGAGAATGGAGAAGAAATAGATGTATCAGGAGATTGAGAAGGAGAGGAAAGAAAAGGTAAAACTAGATTGGGATCAGGAAGAAAAGGTGTGTGGATGGGAAGAAAAATGTAAGGTGGGAAATCTGTAAGAGGAGTATGAGATGAATAATCAGTAACAGAATGGTGAAAGGGAAAATGAGTTTCATGGAAAGTGACATCTCTGGAAACACTGATGATGTTAGTGGCAGGATCTAGAACTTTGTAACCCTTTTGTGTGGGAGAATAACCAATGAAAACACAAGGTTTTGCTCTTGCATCAAACTTGGATCTGTGTACTTTGGAGGTAGAAACAAAACACAAACAGCCAAAAACCCTTAAATGTTGATATAAAGGTTTGTCTCCAAATAACTTCTCATAAGGTGTCTGATTCCCAATACTCCTTAAAGGCATTCTATTCACTAAATAAGTAGCACATAGAATGCATTCCCCCCAAAATTTGATAGGCAACTTGGATTGAAAATGAAGAGCTCTAGCAGTTTCAAGTAAATGTCTATGCTTCCTTTCTACCACCCCATTTTGTTGGGGGGTTCCACTACAACTTGTTTGATGCACAATTCCCTTGTTTTGGAAAAGTAATTTCATGTCACCTTCACACAATTCTAGTGCATTATCTGATCTTACACACAAGACTTTTGAATCAAACTGTGTTTCCACCATTTTCAGAAAAGAGACAAGTACAGGTACAGCATCAGTTTTGGATTTTAAAAGATATGTCCAAGTAGTTCTTGTAAAATCCTCCACTATGGTAAGAAACATAGTACAACCATTGTGTGTTTTATTCTTGTAAGGCCCCCAAGTGTCCAAATGAATCATTTGAAACATCTTAGTGGTCTTAATACTACTAATGGGAAAGGAATTTCTAGTTTGCTTAGCTGCAGGGCAAATCTGACATATACTATCACCAAGACCAGTAGAAACTAAAGAATCAACAACAAATTTCATCTTGGAATAAGGCATGTGTCCAAGTCTCAAGTGCCAAACCTTGGAATCTGTGCATGTTGTTGCTGCTAGACATGTAGTGGAAGAAGTTGCAGACTGATGTTGTTCTGAATCCACACTGTAAAGACCTGACTTCACACTACCAAGAACCTGTTTCTCTTTCATTAAATGGCCCTGAAGATAACATTTATCAGCAGTAAATGACACAGTGCATTGATGATCAGTACATAGTTTGTTCACAGATAACAAATTGTACTGAAAATCTGGAACATGCAGAACATCTGTCAGCTGTATGTTTTCATTTATGGTGACAGTTCCCTTATGAAGAACACTTACTTTCCTTCCATCTGGTATTGTTATGCACTCTCCGGTTCCAATAACAGGTTCATATGAATCAAACATGCTTAGACTAGCACACATATGATCTGAAGCTCCACTATCTAACAACCAACTTGAATGAGAACAAGTAAGAAAGCAATAATTGTTACCTGCCATGAATGCATGGCCTGAACTGTCCCCTTCCTCAAACTGAGTATCTGTGACAGCCACTTTCTCAACCTGTTGCTTGCTCAGTAGATTTAGCAATTGTGTACATTGCTCTGGTGTGAAAAAGTTTGCCTGTGGCTGTTGTGGTTGTTGCTCTCTGTCATTAGGAAAATATTGCTGTTGATATTCAGTCATATCATCATAGTAAGCTTCATCAGTATAGACAGCAGAAGCAGCTCTTTTGTCACTCTTGAACCCTGTGAAACCTGGTGGAAAACCATGCAATTTGAAACATCTCTCTGTGCTGTGTCCATTAACCTTACAGTGATCACAGTAGTAGCTGGATGGAGGTCTCTTATAGCCAGTTGCTTTGTTCCCTCCAGTTGATTGATAATTGTTCCTAGGATAGCCTGATTGCTGCGCTCTGTAATTATTTCTCCCTTGGTAATCATTATACCTTCTTCTGTCTGCTGCAAAAGCATGACTCTCATGCTGTACAGGAGCACTAATTTCCTTCTGTCTTTCTTCTTGTGCCAGCATCCTATATGCATGTGATAGTGTTGGGAGTGGTTGCATCATGAGTAAGTTGCCTCTAGCTGCAGCTAAATGCTCTCCTAGTTTCATAAGAAACTGCATCAACCTCTGTTCTTGTTGCATCTTGAAAATCTTTTGTGTCAAATTGCAAGTGCATAAGTTGCAAGTACAAGTTGGAAGAGGATTTGCTGCACTGATCTTGTCCCATATTGACTTGATCTCAGTAAAGAATTCAGCTACATTCTGTGAACCTTGTGTGATGTCTGATGCTTGCCTTTCAAGTGCATAAAGTTGTGGACCAGAAACAAATCCAAATCTATCCTCTAGGTCAAGCCATATCTCTCTTGCAGTATTGAAATACAACACACTTTTAGATATCACCGAATCCAGGTTAAACAATATCCATGAAATCATCATGTCATTACATCTCAACCATGCTTCATATGTTATATCAGTAGGATCAGGTTTTGGCAATCTACCATTCACAAAGCCTAGTTTATTTTTAGAAGACATAGAGATCATCATACTCCTTCTCCAATCTCCATATCCTTCTCCCTTGAACTTCACTGAAACCAACTGATTTGCAGTGTTATCTGTAGGATGCAGATAAAAAGGACTAGCAGGATCTTGATTAGGTGGTAAGTTCTGTGTTGTCATTGGTAAGATTCTGTGTTTTTTTTTTGTTTTAGGAATGATTTGAATGTATGAGGAAAAGAAAATCAAAAGAGATTTTTTATGTGTTAATCTGATAAACTAGATCAACAATTTTCAGGTTAATAGTTTGAGCTAAAATCAAGCAAAAAATTGATCCAACAGTTGATCGAACAGATGATCGAACAATTTCAGGAAGAGAAACAGGTAGAACTATAGTCTAATCACTGATGCAAACACAGAATCAATCAACTATTTCACTATTCAGAAAGAATCAAGCAGAAACAGGAAATATAGTTGCAGATAATCGAAATCAGATGATCATACCCTCAAGAACAAGATACTGAGTTTCTGGAATCAATTGTATCTACGAATTCAGGAGTTGTCACTGATTCAGGATCTTGAATCACTGCTCTGATACCATGTTGAAAACTGTATTCATGATCAAATCAAATGCAGAAAACTTTGTAGCTCTACTGCAGTATAACAGACTGACAGAGAGAGAGAGATATTATTAGAATTATGAAATCGATTACAGGCTAAGAAGATTATGAAAGTTAGTTCTATTACAAGCTGCATAACTAACTATATATACTCCTGTGTTGGTGTGCTGTCACAACCAATCATTATACAGGAAATAATACTCAGCCAATCACAAGGCTTTAACAATTATGGGAAATAATATAGCTGTCATATAGCTGACAGTGTAACAGAAAACGGTTACTTGGGTAGCAATCCTCTGTGGGCAAGTCCAGCATTGTAATGCTGATCCAATGTATGCTCCACTGTGTTGTCAACTATTGCAGGTAGAGAAAGAGGGGTGGGGAGTTTTTCTTTTGCTCATTGATAAGAAAGGGATGGGGAGTTTTTTTAACTAATGGGAAAAATGAAAAAAGGTGAGTGAAAAAGTGGGTAAAGAAAGAGGTGAAGACTTTTTCCTACGGAGTACATGATTAACAATGGTCATAGAAATTCTGGGCGGCCAATTTGCTTGTAAATATCCCCTGTGGGCGCTGAACTTAGGAGTTAACACTAGCACAGATTGCAAAATTGAAACTTGAAAGTCAGATTAATTTCATGTTTAATTGAATTATTTGGATCGGATAGATATCGATCTAGTTGATCTGATGTCTAAAGATAGATGTTGTACGTAGTACGCTAGTACGTGGTTAGTTTATACTACTTATATGGGTTTAGGACTGTCACATTGTCTGATTGTCCAAAGTGTGTTACGTACTTACGTTCCTTATTGGACTCTCACTGAGTCGTTAAAATTCACTTGAGTATTTTAAATATGTCAAACTTAATTTTAATAATTGTCATTCATATACTCCATAGGTAATCAAAAAACATTTTAGTGATTAGAATCGTGTTTTGATGACTGTCAAAAGAAGTAAGAACATTACATAACAAAAAATCCTACTCCCTCCGTCCCGGAATATTTGAAACGCTTTTTTTATAAGGTTGTCCCGGATTACTTACTACGTTTCTAAAAATGGAAACTTTTATTAATATTATATAAATTTCGTACTTACCCAATGATCCACCTACATCCCACTCCCTAAAAAAAACATTAAAAAATTTCACTACTCCCACCCCCACCGAGGTTGTTTTTTCACATATCTGATATGTGTGGCAACACACATATCAACTAAAAGACAATAGCTAAAAGACAAAAAAGGAAGTACCATTCATGTAAAAAAAAGTACCATTTTGTAAAAGAAAGTATTATTTTTGTTTAAAAAAGTATCATTTAATTTATTTTTTGTCCCTTTTCCTATTTTGTCTTTTATTCTGATATGTATTTGCCCATACATATCTGATATGCGCAAATACTTCCTCCACCCATCTACCTCTTTAAAAGTTTGACACTCATCCCACTACCTATATTAAAAAAAATACCCTACTACTATTTAATTAAATAATAAGTCAATTACAATGCATTAATTAAACTTTGTTATGATCAAACTGTTTCGAGTATTACGAGACGGAGGAAATAGTTCTTAATTGAAAAAAACGACTGGCCAAAGGAAGATAAACGTAGTAGAAATTGCATATAAGAAAGTTGAGGTACAAAAGGTGCAATGTTACGCAACAATTAACGCTAGGAAAACAATTAAGTGACTCATCTAAGATCGAATCTCGTAACACTTTATTTTATTGGACACTCTACTAGATGAGCTAGTATACTAGGTAACTAGCTTGATCAGCTCCATCTTTCATTTCTGACTTATCCTGTTATGGCCGTTAATGGATGCTGCAAAAATAACACGATTCGTTATATAAACAAACATTTTAGCTCCATCGAAGACAATATATATATATATATAATTCCTCCGTTTTTTAATACTCGCAACGTTTGGACTTTTGCCACTATTCATATAATCTAGTTTGACTATTCTTAGTGTTTTTTATATTAGATAAAACATAATCATATGGGATCTTGTTAGATTCGTCTTAATGTATATTTTCAAAATATCAACTTTTTATAATTTTTGCATAAAGAGAATTTAAGATATAAATGATTAAAGTTGTGCATTGACATGCGTGTAACTAACAAACGTTGGGAGTATTAAAAGACGGAGGAAATATATTATGGTGGTGAGTTTAGGATATGTTTTAATGTTAAATATTATCGTACTAAAAGAAAAGGGAGAGATCGAGAAAGAGAAAGAGAAAGAGAAAGAGAAAGAGAAATATACGCGTCGCAATCGGTGGTGGGGGAGATGGCATAAGGAATGTTGACACTGCATTTTCCAGGGAGAGCAGCGGCCTTTCCGTAGTCAATTCCTGAAATGGAATTCGCAGCAGATTTCAAGCACGTGCATGCAGTTTGTTTATCAGCAGGGGTGGCAGCTTCTTGGTTAAGGGCTTTAATCCCATCGCAGCAACCCTGCGTTGGTCCGTCGCCTCCCTTAAGGTAGGATATGCACGGGGCAAGTCCGCTCGAAACCATTCCACAGCTTACGCCCGCCTCGCCAAGTGGTGCAGCAACCATGATGCACATAACAAGTGCACAGCCTAACTTCACAACAACTGAGGTAGCCATAGAGTTTTTGTTTTCTTTTGGTTTTTTTGTTTGTGGAATGTTTGGTTTACACTTTTGCTTGGTGGTTTAGTGAGTTTGTTTCAGTGCTCTATTTATAGAGGGTTCCTACGAGGTGTGATGTGAACTAATGGAAGTCAAACTCTGTCTCTGTGGCTTGCTAAAATGAATTAGGTAGTTGGTTGTTAATTGTTGAATAATGCTTGTATTTTTCTCATTGGTTGTTGGATGCCGGATGGCATTTTCTTACTCGTTTATAATAACATCCCATCTCTCGCAGGCTATTTGTTTTAGCGACAGCGGCTTAAACGGAGATTAATTGAAATGAAGTTTATAAATAATTAAGGAGGAAATATGCATGTCCAGGCCGCATCAGAATGTGTACAAATACATTCATCCAAGGTATCACTCTACATATATACCAAATATAACACTATGCTACATATTAACGTACTACATACATACCAATTGTCACGTGTACGTGAATGTGTACAAACACATTCATTCAAGGTATCACTTGACACATATATCATTATACTACGTACTACGTGTAGGAATAATACGAAATTTTTTTCTTCAGAAAATGGCTATTCAAATGAGGGCCGAATATTTGATTTGTATGTGAAGTTGTGATGTGTTGTAGTACATTGCCTTAGAAGCAAAAATTTGCCACGATCCACAATGGTACAATCAGAAATAGGCATTGTCCCCAACATTTAACACATCGATCCATCTCAGTGTGCACTCAAATAAGACGTATTAGAAACTCATAACATGCTTGTTAGAATTGAGGAAATACGAAGAAGAAAACATGAAGCCGGCCATTGTGGAACCTTGGAAGCTCGTGAGCTTTGAAAGAGAAAACTAAAGACTACATTGTATTAATTGTGTAACTAATGAGATTAATACAAGCTTATGTATTTATACTGACATATGTACAAGTTAGTATTCTTGTAACAAATTAACTTCCTAAACTAATGATACAAACTAACAACGTATACTAAAGTATAAGTTCCAACACCTCCCCTCAAACTGAAAATGGTGTTAAACATTTTCAGTTTGAAATCTTGAAATGAAGCAGTTGTTGCAGCTCCTCTTGTTGATGAGAACTGCAGCCACAACATCTCGAACACTGTCAACGGGAGGTATCTGAAGTTCTGAACACTGCTAACCAATGCGTTTCTTCAACACTTAGCATCTGAAAATTGTCATGTGAATCCATGGTTGCTTCCTTACCATGACCAACAACTTGACTGATGAGAACACCGGCCACCATAATACTTCATAGAAATGGAACGGACCATCAGAATAATGTGGTTGAACCAACCACCATGAATCAGCTTCCTACTGTCCAAAATACACTATTGATCATCAACCAATCACACACATGCATCATACCTCCAATGTGAAGAATGAAGGATAATGTGTTTGAGAGTGTAAAGAGTGAGAAATTCAGCTATGAAAAAAAAGCTGAAGATAGATATTGATCAAAAAGTAAAAATTTGAGCATTTGACCCTCTAGGTTCTTTTGAGAATTGACCACTTTGGGTCTGAAAGAGGACCACAGTGGGTCTGAAAATGACCTCCATGGGTCTGAAAAATGAGCCACAATGGGTCTCATCAAAAGAAAGATCACAATGGATCATGAAATTAATCTCTATGAATCAATGAGAAAGGACCTCTATGGGTCACAAAATGGACCTCAACCTCTGTTAGGTCATCACAATACAAACCTCAACCTCTGTTGAATCATCATAAAACAAACCTCAACACCAAAAAAAAAAAAAAAAATCTTGCTTCTGCTGCAACATCAGAGCTACCTGGAGCCCTGAAGAACATATATTGCTTATTCACATTCCTTATAGGAGCTGTTTCTGGGAAATCAACCTAAAATTCTGCCAGTGGCAACAACTCCCTTGGCATTTCACAAAACCTGGAGAGTTAATGCACTTGTGTGGTTGGTCACCAAAAATTTGGTCAAATCACAAAGTAGGGAATATCCAGCAACTCGAGGCATGGAATATTCAGAGAGTCAAATGCACCTTCATCCCAAAAGTACACCCAACGGAACTATTTTCTTCATCCAAACCCACCACTGTCACTTTGCAAGAACAACTCTGTAGGATTCTTTCAGCAAGTTTCTTGTCTAGAATGCTATCATCTACAACGAATCTACCAGAATTTGATTTTCTCTTAATTCCCTTTGACAAAGGTAGTTCACCATTTTCTTGTGAAATTTCTCCTTTTCTTAGTATTTAATTGAATAAGGTTGAAATAGGTAATCAAAAAAATGATAATGGGTACCAAAAATAAACCTCCAGCAATTGAGGGCTCTCAACATTTGTACAAACGAAAACAATCAACCCATTAACAAACCAAGAATTCGAAAACTCATAACCAGAGAAATTTGGGTAAACCTCAACTGAAGCATACATTACCCAGACTAACAAATCATATGAAATTGAACTTGCGAATTTTGCAGAATGAGAGAGAGGAAAGGTATCATTACCAAATCGTTGTCGTTTTCTTAACAAGAACAATGTCGGTATAACCAACGCCAACTGACACGAGAAGTTGAGAAACTGACGAGCTTCGAGATCGACGAAGAGCCCTGGTTCGTTCGTCGTCAACAACAGAAAGGAGAGGGAGATCCTTCGAACAAAAACAGGTCAATACTTCGATCAAACACCAAAAAATGTAGAAACAATCTTCAAGAAACCCTAGAATTTGGGGAAAAACTCAAGAATCAAGAATCGTTTGATTCAAGGTTTTATGAAGATTTGTTAGCGAATTTAGAAGATATTAGGGCAAATCAAATCCCTAATTCGTCGAATTTAGACCCAATTCGATAAAAAAAACAAATTCGAAGTAAAAAAAATTAGGAAAAATTGATGAGTTAAATTGAACGAAAATTTATGCGGAATTGAAGAGCTATCGTTCCCGCTCTGATACCATGTTAAAATTGAGGAAATAGGAAGAATAAAGGAAGAAGAAAACATGAAGCCATTGTTGAACCTTGGAATCTCGTGAGCTTTGAGAGAGAAAACTAAAGACTGCATTGTATTAATTGTGTAACTAATGAGAATAATACAAGCTTATATATTTATACTAACATATGTACAAGTTAGTATTCTTGTAACAAACTTCCTAAACTAATGAAACAAACTAACAACTTATACTAAAGTATAAGTTCTAGCAATGCTCATAATAATAGTTGCAGAAAAACAGAAGGGAGATCGAGCAAGAAGAAGAATGTTTTCGTATCTTTTGAACAATTCCAATGCTTCCCTTTTAAAAGGTCAAAGCAAATTGTAACTAACGAAAATTAATTTCGGAAATGAGTTTAATTGCGACAATCAAGGAACGGTTACAAAAGTGTATGGAATCGACTTCTGTGACCGACGAGTCTCATTATTTGGGCATTCGGTTACAGACTTGGCGAAAAAAAGGTAGGCCCACCACACTGCGCACGTGTCACGATCGGAATCGGCCAGACGAGGCACACATGGGATGCCCCCTTCTAGTTCAATCTACTAAGGGAAATACTTCAAACTATAAATGTCATAAACCCATATTTCGACAAGTGAAACTTTCTTTTTCTACCAATGGGGTAAAAGGTGTTTCTAGAAATGGCTACACGCCACGTGGCTCTCCCTCAATCCATAAATACATGCTATCAATACACTTTCACTTAAAAAATTATAAATATAGTTTGCATAAGATTTAAACTTGTGACCTCAAGTTTCAACACTAGAGTATTACCCAAATGAACTATCACTTTATACATGTTATCTTTGCAAAATTATTATTAATATAATACAGAAAAAATATTGTGAAAAAAAATCAAGACATAATTAGGATGTATGCTATTCTTCCTCTAATTTTTATTTTGGTATATATATGAAGGAAATAATGCCCTTGGTCCAAGTATGCATTCTATGTTAAGTCTAATAAATGCGGTTCAGTATTAATTAACAAGTTAATAATTCAGTGAGATCTAGTGAGCTGAATGCCTAGCTAGAGGCCGCTTCAGTTCAAGTGGAATTAATGATATTAATCCACAGCTTACTCTTGACTGAACCCGTAGGGTCAGACAAATAATACGTAAACGGATCAAGTATTTAATGGCATTAGATACTCCATCTATGGATATTCGGAATCGACGGATCATGGTTTCAGTGGGAGCTGAGATCGTCACAGGCAAGAAATGAATACTCCGGAAACGATGATATTGCCGGAAACGGAAATATGGATCGTATCGGAAATATAAATATTATCCAAGTCGTAGATGTTGCCGGAAACGGAAACATGGTACGTATCGGAAAATATTATCGGAAATAGAAATATTGCCAGAATCGGAAATATTACCGGAAACGGAAATATTGTCAGAATCGGAAATATTATCGGAATCGGAAAATAATTCCGGAAACGGAAATATTAAATATTTGTTCGAAACGGAAATTGATTCCGGAATCGGAAATATTAAATATTGTCCGTATCGGAAATGAATTCCGGAATCGGGAATTTAATCGGAAGCGTATCGTACGAATTAGCATCGGACGAGGCCCGCTAGACGAAGGCCCAGCACGAAGCCAGGCCGTCGCCCAGCGAGCCAACGCACACTAGCGCACGCCAAGCCTCGACCAGGCCCAGCGCAAGGCCAGGCCCAGCCAAGGCCTTGGGCGCGCGCGCGGAGCGCAGCAATGGGCCGAGCGCTGTGCGCCTAGCGTGGGCCGCAAGGCTTGCGCGGGTGTACGGTGCTCGTGCATTGCTTGTGCGGGAATCCTGAAGCAATCAGGATTCGAAGTGTGATTAAATCCTAAAACTATTAGATAATGATTATTTAATTAGAGTCCTAGTAGGGTTATAATTAAATAAATTAGTATCCTAATAGGATTCCAAAACCCTTTCCATAACTCTATAAATACGTGCCTAGGGTCACATATTTTAAGAGATTATTCAAGTATTCAAAGTGAGTTTTTGAGAGAAAATTCAGACACATTTCTTACCTAAGAGTGCCGAAAATCTTTAGTACCTTAAGGGCGATTCTAGTTGGTCAATCTTAAGGCGGATCCGGACGTGCTGTGGACTATCTACGGAGGGACGACACTTGGAGTCCTAAAGACTTGTTCTTGTTCGGTTCGGGCGCAGCTAGGGAAGGCACGCAACAAAGAATATGCATCTAAACTATGCTATATGATTATGTGTAAATAATATGTATTCCTGGCTAAATGGTTTTTCCGCATGATTTATGAATTGTCATATGTATCATAACCTAACAGTGGTATCACGAGCCCCTTATTATTTTCATAATCTAAATTGCATGAACATGGTTAAATATTACAAATTTGCATGAATTAAAAGGGGTGATTAATTTTCGTAATTGTTAATTAATTGCAAATTGCGTTTATTTAATTATACGTACGCAGTTTTTCGGCAGTTTCTTCGTTACTCATCCAAATCGAGTGATTTTTGTGTCAATTCCGCATGTAAAAGGCATTCTAAAATTTTGACAAAAAGAGTATTTTTCGGCCGAACCCAGAATTCTCAAATTCGAAGCCTAACTATGACTTTTCGAAGGTTTTAGTTTTTCGAATGCAAAATTTCGTAAATTTAAGATGTTAAATTAAATATTTGCGATTCTTGTTGATAAATCTTGAATTTTTGATTGACCTACTGTATATGTTTAACAAGTTTGAATGCCTAGCCTTGTTAATTATGCAATCTAATTTGTAATTATGATTAATTTGTTGAAAATTAGAATAATTTAGAATTAATTTGATTTTCATAATTAATTATAATTTAATTAGAAACCTATGATTAAAAACCACCATAAAAATTGTAAATTTATGATAAATTTTAAATTTTTATGACCTAGGATTGAATCCATAATAATCGGAAATCAATTGAATAATAAATTTTCGATTTTTCGCCCTAAAATTATGAAATTAATATTATTTATTAATTTGTCATTAATTTTAAAAATAAATTTTAAATTTTTTTATGCGATTCGTTCATATAACTTGCACGCACAAAGCAATGGACGCTTCGTGTTACCCTTAAGGGGTGTTGTATAGTGCGGGCATGCGACGACGAGCAAGGGAGCTCGTCGCCCGTGCGGCACGAATGCAATGAGCAGGGGCATGGTGCACGAGCACAAGGCAGTAGCCCTGCCTTGTGTCGTGGGCCACGAGCTATGGTCGAATGGGCATGGGCGAAGGCAAGGCACGGCAGTCGCGTGTGGGCAGCAAGCGAGCTGCGCCACAACGCGCACTGCCTCGCGCAAGCGCGCGCAGCCTCGCGCGCAGCGAGCGCAAGCTCGCGTGCCACGAGCGCTGCGCCCAGCGTCGATCGCGCGCAGCGAGCAATTGCTCGCGCACAGCGAGCGATGGCTCGCGTGCATCGAGCGCTGGAGCGCGCGCAGCGAGCGCTGGCGAGCGCGCACAGCGAGCGATGGCTCGCGTGCATCGAGCGCTGGCGCGCGCGCAGCGAGCACCACTTGTGCGATGGCTTGCGATGGAAGATGCAGCAGCTATGCGAAGAGCGCATGGGCTGCGCGCACATGGCCAGCGATGGCTGTGTGCGTGTGGCCCATGGGCGTGCGATGCGTAGGGTGTTTGCGTTGCGATTAGATCGTTTTGAATGTTTAATTTGAAATTTTTCAGTAATTTTAATTAATTTTAAAATTAATAATTTAAATTATTTTCTTGGATTTTAATTTTGAATATTGTAATTATAATAAATTTTATTTATTCTAATTATTTTACTAAAATTAAAATCATGAATTAATTTAAATACGACTGAAATTAAATTAAACTTTTTGGATTCAATTATAAATTCATATGAGCTTTAAATTTTAATTAAATTTGTATGTTTCCGGTTAGACTAGAAATACATTTTTATGTTTAAAATTAGTAAAGCATATAAATTTATTGGTTTAAGTGGGAGCGCTTTTTAGTCATAAACTCTTGATTAGGTCTACGAATCCTTAAGGTTAAAACAACTTGATTAGAATTAATAAGGACTGAATAATTGGTAGATTATTGGTGCCCTTGATTAATTGCTGCAAATGTTTACGTGATGCATAATGTGTTTTACTAACCAGGTATGTGAGCCATTCATGATAATGAATGGGTGAATGGTATATATTGAATATGTACTGTTTTGCAGGTTATGAAGTGACTAGTATGGCCCAAATAGGATAGAAAATATGGTCTGCGTACCATTAATTTGAATGTAATTGGTCTAAAGTACCAAAGTTGTTTTTCAATTCAAATATGGTCTGCGTACCATCAAATAGTTGTAATTAGTTTTAATTATAGCTTATCCTATTTGAAGAAAATGGTGCCTCCCACGGAGATTTTCAAGACGGACTTTGAAGTCAAAGCTTCAAGATGAAGTCGGGCCATACTAGATCACCTTTATCTTATGCATGCTTTAAGTTATTTATTGCTTTAAATATGTCTTAATTATGCATAAGATTATGGCTTGATTATGTTGCATGATTAAGGATTTTAGTTCACTTAAAATCTAACCAACATAGTAAGAGCCTTAAGTTCCAAACATAAAAATTGAGTTAAAAGGTGCCATGCCAAAATATACACTTGCTTGGATATCCTTTACATCAATCTAGTAATAGTTTTCGCTCAGCGAGGTGTTACTTATTGGTCCTAAAGGGGCAAGGTACACAAATAATTGTGAGTACATGTTAGTTTTGGTGAAACTCAACGATATAAGTAAGGAGTCCTTTTATGTCGTGGCAAAATCGATAGGTTTACCTAATAAGTTCTTAGACGTACCTATCAACCAAGAATAGTTTCTAGACTATTAGCAAAAGGCTTTTGCTTACCTAAGATGTTCTAGGATTAAGTCGACAAATTGTGCTTAGTTCTTCAATGATTTTAGGATCTTGGAATCATTTTATTCACACCTGCCGGAACAAATAACTTGAATAAAATGCTTAATAAACATTGAATTATGCATGTATGCTAGGATTTAAGTTTATTAAGAGAAACTGTGAATGGTTATTTATTTGTTTATTCTTTTCAATTGTAGTTTTTAATATGGCAAACAACAATTCATTCAACATTCGATCAATTCTCGAAAAGGAGAAGTTGAACGGGAAAAACTTCCTTGACTGGCAAAGGAACTTGCAAATAGTTCTTATGCAGGAAGAAAAGGAGTATGTCCTAGATGAGGCGATGCCCGAAGCCGCAGGCGACGGGGCCACTCAGGCAGCCCTCAATCGTTGGATTGATGCCAACAAGGATGTGAAATGTCTAATGCTCGCCACCATGAGTGCGGATCTGCAGAAAACGTTCATCAACTCAGATGCTTTCACAATCATCAGTGAGTTGAAGAATATGTTCCAAGATCTGGCTCGAGTCGAAAGATTCGAGACTCATAGGCAAATTCTTGAGACCAAGCTTAAGAAAGGCGAGCCCGTAAGTCCACATGTTCTCAAAATGATTGGACTCATTGAGAATATGAGTCGGCTGGATCAGCAATTTTCTCAGGAAATGGCTATAGACACCATCCTCCATTCTCTTCATAGCGGGTATGATCAGTTCAAACTGAACTACAGTATGAATAGTCTGGACAAAACGCTCACTGAGCTTCACGGTATGCTGAAAACCGCTGAAAAGACGCTCAAAAGTGATAAGCAGGATGTGCTTATGGTGCGTGGGGGCAAGTTCAAGAAATC
Organism: Spinacia oleracea; assembly: GCF_020520425.1. Taxonomy (NCBI): domain Eukaryota; kingdom Viridiplantae; phylum Streptophyta; class Magnoliopsida; order Caryophyllales; family Amaranthaceae; genus Spinacia; species Spinacia oleracea. Next base: position 27,417,110 of record NC_079491.1, on the reverse strand, counting down.
TGGAAAGAAGAGGAATGCTAAGAAAGGTGGCAACAAGGCCAGCCCAACTAAGCAAACTGGCGCCAAATCTGTAAAGAGGAAGGTCAGTCAACCCACTTCTGAATCCGAATGCTTCTACTGCAAGAAGAAGGGGCATTGGAAGAGAGATTGCTTGAAGCTAAAGGAAGATCAGAAGAACGGAACAGTCGTTCCATCTTCAGGTATTTTCGTTATAGACTGTATACTTGCTAATTCAACTTCTTGGGTATTAGATACAGGTTGTGGCTCACACTTATGTTCCAATCCACAGGGACTAAGAAGAAGTAGAAAGTTAAGCAAGGGTGAAGTCGACCTACGAGTGGGAAATGGAGCACGGATTGCTACATTAGCTGTAGGAACTTATTATTTGTCGTTGCCCTCCGGGCTAGTTTTGGAACTGGAAGAATGTTTCCATGTTCCAAGTCTTACTAAAAACATCATTTCAGTTTCTTGCTTAGATGCTAAGGGATTTTCCTTTTTAATAAAAGACAATAGTTGTTCGTTTTATTTTAAAGAGATGTTTTATGGATCTCCTAGATTAGTCAATGGACTTTATTTATTAGATCACGACAAACAAGTATATAACATAAATACCAAAAAGGCCAAAAAGGATGATTCAGATCTCACCTATCTGTGGCATTGTCGATTAGGCCATATAAACTTGAAACGCTTAGAAAGACTTCAAAAGGAAGGAATTCTAGAACCATTTGACTTAGAGGATTATGGTAAATGCGAATCATGTTTACTTGGCAAAATGACAAAGCAACCTTTCTCTAAAGTTGGAGAAAGAGCAAATGAACTATTGGGTTTAATCCATACAGATGTATGTGGACCAATGAGTACAAATGCTAGAGGTGGTTTCAGCTACTTTATCACTTTTACTGATGACTTCAGTAGGTATGGTTATGTCTACCTAATGAAGCATAAGTCTGAATCCTTTGACAAATTCAAGGAATTTCAGAGTGAAGTAGAGAATCAATTAGGCAAGAAGATTAAGGCACTGCGGTCTGATAGAGGCGGTGAGTATCTGAGCTATGAATTTGATGACCATCTGAAAGAATGTGGAATTCTATCAGAATTGACTCCTCCTGGAACACCACAATGGAACGGTGTGTCAGAACGGAGGAACAGAACCTTGCTAGACATGGTCAGGTCAATGATGGGTCAGGCTGAACTTCCATTAGAATTTTGGGGACATGCACTAAATACAGCTGCACTCACTATAAATAGAGCTCCGTCTAAAGCTGTCGAAAAGACTCCATACGAATTATGGTTTGGAAAGCCTCCAAATGTGTCTTTTCTTAAGATTTGGGGATGTGAAGTATACGTCAAACGATTAATTTCAGACAAACTTCATCCAAAATCTGACAAATGTATCCTTGTGGGCTATCCAAAGGAAACAAAGGGGTATTAATTCTACAATACATCTGAGAACAAGGTGTTTGTTGCTCGAGATGGTGTCTTTTTGGAGAAAGATCACATTTCCAAAATGACAAGTGGGAGAAAAGTAGACCTCGAAGAAATTCGAGTCGAACAACAAACTCTAGAGAATGCTCAAGATGACATTCAGGATGAAACTCAGAGATCTTTAGAAGAATCTGGTGAGAATCATGGTCAAACTAGAAATGTTACCCCGCGTAGATCGCAAAGATATAGATCTCAACCGGAAAGGTACTTAGGTATTCTGACGAACGAGAGCTATGACGTTCTATTACTTGAAAGTGATGAACCTGCGACTTACAAACAAGCTATGACGAGCCTTAGCTCCAAGCAATGGCAAGAAGCCATGCAATCTGAATTAGACTCCATGTCTGAAAACCAAGTATGGGATTTGGTCGATTTGCCAGATGGCTACCAAGCCATTGGAAGCAAATGGGTTTTCAAACTGAAAAAGGACAAGGATGGGAAACTTGAAGTTTTCAAAGCTAGATTGGTTTCAAAAGGTTACAGGCAAGTCCACGGTGTGGATTACGATGAAACCTTTTCACCAGTTGCAATGCTAAAGTCTATTCGGATAATGTTAGCAATCGCTGCATATTACGATTACGAAATATGGCAGATGGATGTCAAAACTGCTTTCTTAAACGGCGTTTTAACAGAAACTGTGTTTATGACACAGCCTGAAGGTTTTGAGGATCCAAAGAATGCTAAAAAGGTATGCAAGCTAAAGAAGTCAATCTACGGATTGAAGCAGGCATCCAGGAGCTGGAATATGCGTTTTGATGAAGCAGTCAGTGACTTTGGTTTCATCAAGAACGCAGACGAATCTTGTGTATACAAGAAAGTCAGTGGGAGCAAAATTGTTTTCCTAGTATTATATGTCGACAACATATTACTTATCGGAAATGAAATTCCTATGTTGAACTCTGTCAAGATTTGGCTTGGGAAATGTTTTTCGATGAAAGATCTAGGAGAAGCACAGTACATATTGGGCATCAAGATTTACAGAGATAGATCTAAAAGGATGATTGGACTTAGTCAAAGCACTTATATCAATAAGGTGCTTGATAGGTTCAAGATGGCGGACTCCAAGCGAGGCTACCTACCCATGTCTCATGGAATGACTCTAAGCAAGACTCAGTGCCCAAAAACACTTGATGAGCGTAGACGAATGAATGGGATTCCATATGCATCATTGATTGGTTCAATAATGTATGCTATGATATGTACACGCCCGGATGTTGCGTACGCACTCAGTGCTACGAGCAGATACCAGTCAGACCCAGGAGAGGCGCATTGGACTGCTGCCAAGAATATTCTGAAGTACCTGAAAAGGCACAAAGATGACTTCCTGGTCTATGGTGGAGATGATGAATTAATTGTTAAAGGCTATACGGACGCAAATTTCCAAACCGACAAAGATGATTTCAGATCACAGTCTGGGTTTGTCTTCTGCCTCAACGGAGGAGCAGTAAGCTGGAAAAGTGCTAAGCAAAGCACCATTGCGGATTCTACAACTGAAGCGGAGTACATTGCTGCACATGAAGCAGCAAAGGAAGCTATATGGCTAAGGAAGTTCATAGGTGAACTTGGTGTAGTCCCCTCCATTAAAGGACCAATAGCCCTGTATTGTGACAATAACGGAGCTATTGCACAGGCAAAGGAGCCTAGACACCACCAGAGAGTCAAGCATGTACTTCGTAGATTTCACCTTCTACGAGAGTTCGTTGAAAGAAAAGAAGTCGAGATAAGCAAAATTGGAACTGATGACAACATATTAGATCCATTGACTAAACCTCTGCCGCAGGCGAAGCACAACTCGCACACTGCAGCTATGGGAATCAAGCATATTGGAGAATGGCTTTGATGTCTCTGTTTAATGTTTTAAAGTTTTAGAGTTTAAATCTTTGTAAAACATTATTGGTTAATCATTCACAATAAATGAAAAGAATTCATTTTTCCATTTAATTTGTGGTTTATTAAATGATGAGTCCCTTCAATTTGACGATATATTCAAGATAGACTGTCAGGACCAGTCCTGTGACTAAGAAATGTCTATCAAGTGAACTTGAATGTCAAAGGTTGAAAATGGTCCCTAGTCGGAGTTTTCTATAAAATTGGACGCATAGAAGACGTTAGACGATTAGAATGCAAGATGACCAGTAGTTCTGTTTCTTGAACTATGTGGACATGGCAATGTCATAATTATTTGCATAGATACTTACTTTGGGAAGACTAGTATCGGACAAGACCTATGAAACTTTACTGTAAGAGATGAAAATCTGTCATAAGTAAATTTCATTAAAATTATTAGACACTAAATCCTCAATACCTGAGTGATTTGAGATTACTTGTTTGAGAACTGGTTGCTTTGACGTTGACCAACCGTCGCACCGTAAAAGGAGGCTATAAAGGCAACGCTCAGGTAATCACCTATCAAACGAAGTCTAATCTCAAGATCGCAAGATTGGGATTGTCCTCCCATAAATCGGGATGAGATGCTTAAAAGTTGTACAAGGCCACTCGGAGAGCTAGAAACTGTGAAATGCATGGCCGTGCTCGGATGAATCATAGGCTATGATTATCTGTTTATTTGATCAGTTGAACTCTGAAACCGAGAAACACCTCTGGACATAATAAGGATGACAACTCTTACCTTATGTTCAAGAGCAAGCATCGAGCGACAAAGGAATTAGGAAATGCACACTTGTCCCTAAGGACAAGTGGGAGACTGAAGGAAATAATGCCCTTGGTCCAAGTATGCATTCTATGTTAAGTCTAATAAATGCGGTTCAGTATTAATTAACAAGTTAATAATTCAGTGAGATCAAGTGAGCTGAATGCCTAGCTAGAGGCCGCTTCAGTTCAAGTGGAATTAATGATATTAATCCACAGCTTACTCTTGACTGAACCCGTAGGGTCACACAAATAGTACGTAAACGGATCAAGTATTTAATGGCATTAGATACTCCATCTATGGATATTCGGAATCGACGGATCTTGGTTTCAGTGGGAGCTGAGATCGTCACAGGCAAGAAATGAATACTCCGGAAACGATGATATTGCCGGAAACGGAAATATGGATCGTATCGGAAATATAAATATTATCCAAGTCGTAGATGTTGCCGGAAACGGAAACATGGTACGTATCGGAAAATATTATCGGAAATAGAAATATTGCCAGAATCGGAAATATTGCCGGAAACGGAAATATTGTCAGAATCGGAAATATTTATCGGAATCGGAAAATAATTCCGGAAACGGAAATATTAAATATTTGTTCGAAACGGAAATTGATTCCGGAATCGGAAATATTAAATATTGTCCGTATCGGAAATGAATTCCGGAATCGGGAATTTAATCGGAAGCGTATCGTACGAATTAGCATCGGACGAGGCCCGCTAGACGAAGGCCCAGCACGAAGCCAGGCCGTCGCCCAGCGAGCCAACGCACACCAGCGCACGCCAAGCCTCGACCAGGCCCAGCGCAAGGCCAGGCCCAGCCAAGGCCTTGGGCGCGCGCGCGCGGATCGCAGCAATTGGCCGAGCGCTGTGCGCCTAGCGTGGGCCGCAAGGCTTGCGCGGGTGTACGGTGCTCGTGCATTGCTTGTGCGGGAATCCTGAAGCAATCAGGATTCGAAGTGTGATTAAATCCTAAAACTATTAGATAATGATTATTTAATTAGAGTCCTAGTAGGGTTATAATTAAATAAATTAGTATCCTAATAGGATTCCAAAACCCTTTCCATAACTCTATAAATACGTGCCTAGGGTCACATATTTTAAGAGATTATTCAAGTATTCAAAGTGAGTTTTTGAGAGAAAATTCAGACACATTTCTTACCTAAGAGTGCCGAAAATCTTTAGTACCTTAAGGGCGATTCTAGTTGGTCAATCTTAAGGCGGATCCGGACGTGCTGTGGACTATCTACGGAGGGACGACACTTGGAGTCCTAAAGACTTGTTCTTGTTCGGTTCGGGCGCAGCTAGGGAAGGCACGCAACAAAGAGTATGCATCTAAACTATGCTATATGATTATGTGTAAATAATATTTATTCCTGGCTAAATGGTTTTTCCGCATGATTTATGAATTGTCATATGTATCATAACCTAACAATATATCCATTATTTAGTGTTAAATTTATTACTCTTACATTTTAACTTGTATTGTAGTATTTTAACAAAGCTCTTAAGCTAGCTCAAGGAGATGGCCGGTTACCTCAGTTCACTCTTGCAGACGAACTGCCCTTTTACCTCAGTTCACTTCTGCAGACGATCTGCCATGTTGCTGCAGAAGCTCCGGTTGTTGTTGTTGTAGAAGCTCTGGTTGATGTTGCTGCAGAGTCACTTGTTGCTGCCGTTACAGAAGCTCTTTGATTTTTTTTTTTTAATATTGACATCACAATGGTATTTTTTTTTTCCCGTACCTTGTATAGATCATTTTGTCAATGAATGATAGGATTTTGTTATTGTATGAACAATAGTATTTTGTTATTGAAGGAAATTATTTTTGGAAAGATTGAGTGGATATCATTTTTATTTTATCTATTTAGATTTGGTTTACATAAAGGAGCTAGGATCGTAATATCCTATTTTAGAGATGTGTGAACTGCTAATTTTGAATAATTTTTTTTTTTTTTAAAAAAAAGGGGTAGAATATATAACGGTTTGTAAGGAAATTGCTTTCTATTTTAATATTAAACAGGAAGTATACAGTACGCCTATGTACGAAAGGTGTTCTGTATCTCAATATTTAACAAGAAGAATAGAGGACGGTTATGTACGAGAGGCGCGCTTTATTATAGAATATAAGAGACTGTTTATGTACGTTAACCGTTCTATATCCTTCTTCATTTTCTAATTTTAGGAAGGAAATAGAGGACACTTATCTCTAATCACTGCACTTTATAACTAGGTATATAAAACGCTTCTTTTATCCGTTTTATAAACTTTATAGCACGCTGAGTTGGAAAACACCTCTAAGGCTTCCTATAAAGTGTATTTCAATAGTACTCTATGCCCTTTTTTTGTAGAAGTGATATTTTCATTAAAGAATAAAATAATTAATTGTTGTTCATATAATAATTCAGGGCATCGCCCGGGCCCAAATACTAGTTATTAGCACTAAACCATGAGTTTTCCTCCAATTTTGTATGGTTTCCAACCCTACCTCTATAAGAACTAGATTTTAACCCGTGCGATGCACGGATTCAATTAAATCGTTATATTTAAATAAAACTCCTATGTATATAACAATTTTATATACTTCGTACAGTATTAGTTTAGAATAGTTTTTGGTTTTGCATTGAATTTCATTTTAGATTTTTTTTTTAATTATGTGAGTGTTTGTTTTTGAATGAAATTGTATATGAGTAATAATAATAATTAATTAATAAAAATATCTACGTGGAACTTAATTATTTATCTACGTGACACTCGACTTTTTTTAATTCAAAATTAATTTTTAAATCTTATTTTTCATTGGCCGAAACCATTAGATTTCCTACGTGGCGCTCTATTATTGGATTAATGTTTGATTTTAAATTGAATTTTATTTATTCTATTTAAGATTAGTGTTTGATTTTGGATGAATTTTATTTTAGATTTATTTTTTAATTATTAGAGTGTTTGATTTTAGATGGAGTTGTATATATTAGTAATTAATTAATTAAAACATCTACGTGGCACCTAATTATTTATCTACGTGGCAATTGATTTTTTAATTCAAAAATAATTTTTCATTGGCCGAAACCATTAGTAATCCTACGTGGCGCTCTAATAATTCAGCAAATATGCCTATTGGATGAATGTTTGATTTTAAATTGAATTTTATTTTATATTAGTGTTTGATTTTGTATTAATTTTATTTTAGATTTATTTTTAGATTATTATAGTGTTTGATTTTAGATGGAGTTGTATATATATTAGTAATTAATTAATTAAAATATCTACGTGTCACCTAATTAGTTATCTACGTGGCAATCGATTTTTTTAATTCAAAAATAATAAGAAATCTTATTTTTCATTGGCCGAAACCATTAGTAATCATATGTGGCGCTCTAATAATTCAGCAAAATATATATATATATATATATATATATATATATATATATATATATATATATATATATATATATATATATATATATATATTAGATTCGCGTTTTTGACTATCGCAAATTACCGACCGCCTTAATATCAATAGTTAATTTACAAATTACCGACCGCTCAAATTTCACCTACCAACTAGTAGTATGCACCTAATTTTTTACCGGCCGCCCATTATCGACTGCTCAACGCTCAGTAAGCAAAATACCGACCATTTTCGCTTTTTACCTACTCCCTCTGTCCCTTAATACTCGCACCGTTTTGACTTTTTGCACTATTTACATAATTCACTTTGACCCTATTTTATTTCTAGTATATGAAAATAAATGTTAGAATATAATATATTATTGGTTTCATCTTAATATATATTTTCAAATTATTAATATTTTATAAGTTTTTATACTCCCTCCGTATTTATTTAAGAGATACACTTGCCTTTTCCGGCCGTATTTATTTAAGAGATACACTTGCCATTTTTAGTAACTTATCAACTCCACCATCTAATTAAATAATACATCTAATTTACCCTATGACCCACCATTCTATTAAACAAATAATTTCATAAACCCACCCCACCTCCCACCCACCAAAATGACACGGTCCCCACTTGTTTAATTATTAAAATATCTATCCAAGCCCACTTGCTTTATTATTTTATTTCATTCAATTCTTTTTCTTAATACCCGTGCCCGGCCAAGTGTATCTATTAAATAAATACGGAGGGAGTAATATGTAGTTAAAGATATAGGTGCTCAAAGTTGTACATTGACAAGCGTATTCAGTCAAACGGTGCGAGTATTAAGGGGCGGAGGGAGTACTATTTAGAGAGGTAGGTAAAACACTTTTTCTTGTAGTGTACGACCGTATGTACATGTTTAACCATAATTTAATCAAGTCTTTGATTAAAAAAAAAAAGTAAATAATTAAACAACAAGTCGCAGTCAATAAAAGTAACCATCAGTTGCATATCAATTATGATATGGTTCTTCCGAGGGCAATTTGATAGAGCTAATTGCCATTAGTAGTTCAAATTAATTTCGCATGCAAATCAATAGGACCTATCTACTAAAGTTGAAAACTACACTAATAACCAAAATTAAGGGCACCTAAAAAAATACTTGAAAACGATAATTTCTTCTTTTGAGAAAACGCTATATAGTTGAAGTGCATTAACTTTGGTGGAAATAAGGAACTAAATTAATTGGGAGGACACTAAGTCTTAGTCTCAACTCTCAACTGTCCAAGGTATAGCCATTAAACATCCATCTCTAGATTTCTCTCGTGGGATCATACACCGATTTTTTTTTTTTTCCAACACCAAATTTTTCTTTGAACGCTTAACGATTATATTAGGTTCGATTATATTCGATTTGCTTTCACTTATTTTAAAAATATTAGATAAAATAACAATAATTACTTCGATTCTTCTGTCATTAAAAGATTTCTCTTTTATAAGGTGTACACCGGAATTCTATGTGAATTTACGAGAAAACGAGTCTCGATTCTATTCAACTTATTATCACGTACTTAAGAAATAAGTTCAAATAACAACTACTCCTTTTGTCTTTAAAGTTTTTTTGTTTCTTTTTTGTTTTGTTAATATAATCGCATATTTCATACTCTCTCCGTTCCAAAATGTTTGTTACGTTTGGACTTTTGCACGTTTATTAACGTATAATAAAGATTCTTTTGATTTTTTATTAAAAAAATAAACCAAGTAAAACCTCAATCCACTAATAATTACAACAACCAATAAGATTGTTTTATTTATCAAAATGAACCAATAATGGAAAAGCACAAAGATTGCTAACTTAACATACTTGGGAAATTGTAAAGAAATTTAATGAGTTGAAAAAATTGGACCAATTAAAATTAAAAGTTGGCACAAAAAATAATATTATAATAAGTTTATAAAAGGAAAGATTCCCCCATGTAACAAACATTTTGAAACAACCTAAAAGGAATACGTAACAAACATTTTGGAACGGAGGGAGTACAAATTTTTGTAAAATACCGTCTCGCACTTATTTATTTGTCATAACATATTTCACGTTATTCATTTCTTATCCACCTTGCATACTATATTAGAGCAACTTCAATGGTTAAAAAGGGAACCTGCTTACAAAAAAAATAGAACATGTGAGCAGGTAGCCCACCATTAGTACAACAATGACATAAGCAATTGTAAAACTTTGTAGCTATTTTGGGCAGGTAGCTCAAATAAAAAGTAGTTCAAATAAATAAATTGTTTAAATTAAATATTATAGGGAGCTACAAGGTATTGCAGCCCACTAATGTGAAAATTCGTAACTTACACTACAAGAATTAATATAATCTATGAGTCAACACTCTTCCCTAACAGATATTTCTTTTGGGCCCGTTCGAAACTTATTCTAATTAATCTATGAGTCAAGAGTCATGTCAAGAGTGGAGTCTTGTATTCATGATTAATTGGTTACTTAATTGGCTTTCGCATGTGATTTAATTTATCGTTGGAATTAAGCATGATAGATATAGGATTTTATTCTATCTTGTTTGTACTCATCTTTCGCTTATTAGTTGCTTTGTGTTTTGATCATGGCCTTTGTCCCAATGATCCTATGATGATTCATCATTTTCATTTGCATTGTTGGGGAGTAGTATATCAATAACATGTTTTAAAGGTGACTTGCATGACAAGTTATTCTCCAAGGGTTGGTTTGAGAGAGTTTTTGTACTTGCATTATTCTAAACTCTAATTATTTTATTTTGTCTAGACTATAACGTTTCTAATTAGTTAATGGATTTTGTTTTAAAGTAATTTGGTTTGGTCCGTTATGGTTCCAACTTGTATGGAGGCCATTAAATATTATTTATTTATTTTAGAGTTAGGTAATTCCGCTGCGTAATTCTGGTAATAGCCTTAGCCGTTATCGCGGTAGCGGTAATACTTTAGTAATTCCTTATTTTAAGTTGGAAAATGATTTTATAAACGCAAGGAATTATTAGGGTGTTACAACTACCTGGCTAAACACCTCCACACTTTCAAAATACTCATGTTAGGACTATAACCCTTCCAAATCTCATAAGGTGTCTTATCCAACTTCTTATGGGGAACTCTGTTGAATACATAACAAGCGAGCCTCCCCCCATATATTGCTGGATAAGCCGGAACTTAGAAGCATGACATTCATAGTCTCTTTCGAAGATATATTTTTCCTTCAGCAATACCATTTTGTTGTGGGGTGTAAGGGGAACTTAATTAACTCCTGGATGATTCCATTGGTTTCATAAAATTCTTTTAAAGACCATTTTCCACATTCACCACCTCTATCAGTTCTAACTCTTTTAATTTTAAGGTCAAGTTGATTTTCAACCTCGACTTTATAATTTAAAAATTCACTTTCGGTCTCATCCTTAGTTTTCAAAACATACACTTTAGTAAATCTTGAAAAATCATCAACAAAAGTTATGTAGTAATTTTTTCCACCTCTACTAGTAGTGCAATTTTTAAAGTCCGCTAAATACGAGTGAATCAACTCTAACAATTTAGTACTTCTCGTTACCACTTTCTTAAAAGGTTTTTTTTGTATGTTTGGCCTCAACACAAATAGGACATTTAGAGGCTTTGTCAATTTTATCATAAGAAAATAATTTATGATCCTTTAACTTTTTGTGTAAGAAACATTTAAATGTCCTAATTGATTGTGCCAAACACCCATAGACTCTACGATATAAGCAAAAGAATAAGTACTTTCATTATTGTTCAAAACATTCAACACAAAAAATCTTTCACTAAGGTAACATTTCCTAACAAAGTCTTCATTCTTAGAGGTAACAATCTTGTCCGCCTCAATGACAAGTTTTAGGCCGACTTTGTTGAGAAGGGCACCCGAAACAAGATTCCTCCTAAGGGAGGGAACATACAAGACATTATTCAAAGACAAAGTTTTTCCGAAAGTGAGTTTAATGTGGACTTTCCCTTTGCCAAGAACTCAGGCGGTGCTACTATTTCCCAAGTAAACATGGTCTCCATGGATAGTATAATCAAAGTCCTTCATGATCGTCTTGTTAGCACAAAAGTGTCTCGATGCTCCCATGCCCAATATCCATTCCACCTTGTTCTCCACCAAGTTGGTTTCAACCACCACCGCGGCTATGACATCATTCTTGTCAACAAGGTTGGCTTGGGAGGCACCATTGGAGTTTCTCTTGTGGCGGTGGTAACGTTGATAGGCTTTGTGTCCTACCTTACCACACACATAGCAAGCTCCTTTGGTCTTTTGAATCTTGTTGTTGTTAGTGACGTTTACTTTGATTGAATGATTCTTCTTCTTCCATTTGAACCTACTTTTAGCCATAGGAGCACTAGAATCAACCAAGTTAGCTTTAGAAAAATTCAAAGAAAGAGATTCAAACTTATCCTTGAGACAGTTAGCTTCTTTAGTCCTCATATGACCAATAAGCTCTTGAAGATTCATGTCTTTTTTCTTGTGCCTTAAAGAGTTGCGGTAGTCATTCCGTTGAAGAGTTTCACACATCTTCATTCCTTCACCCAAGATGTCGGTGACGATATTCTCATAATCATGGACTTCATCCATGATGGATTTGTCATCCGTCATCTTGAAATTGATCCACTTACCAACAACATACTTTTTCTTATCGGCATCATCGGCTCCATACTTCTTTTGCAAGGTGTACCAAATGAACTTGCTTGACCGATTGGTGATGAGAAGGTCAAACAAGATTCCATTCACATGATGGAGATTGTGAGCCCGGACAACCTGGTTGTTTTTCTCCTTCTTGGTCGATGCTTCAACCGCCTTCTTGACATCCTCCGTCAAAAGGGAGGGATCCGGTACTACCACCTTGCTTGATTCAATTGCTTCGATCACATCCTCATAGAGAACATAATCTATTTCAAATGCTAAAAATATATCAACATTTTTTGTGACCATTCCTTGTAGTTCTTGCCATCATGAGGCTCCAACTTAGAGAGGTCGGGAAGAGAGTTAGCCATGCATGACAATAGACATAATCTCGTTTTCAAATTGTTGTCTTTCAAGTGTTTTCAAGGCTAATACGAAGAACAAGAAAGTAGGACTTACGGAACTTGTTGTGTCGTGTTAACCAAACCACTGCCTTGAAAACGAGATTCAACGCAACCGGAGTGAACAATTGTATTCACCGATTCGTTCCCTAAGTTTTACACAACTCACAACACACAACGACACTCTTGGGTGTGAGATTGAATTACTATAACTTATGGCCAAAAAAGAGGAAAAAAAGAGAAGATAAGAGAAAATTGATTTTTCTATAAACAATACAAGAAATGATGCATGCATTTATAGGATTAGTGGAGGAGATAAAACAACCCTAGGAAATCAAAGGAATCAAATGAATCCATTGATATTAGTCATGATAATTAACCATTGATAATGAAGAGTTAAAACCCCCAATAATCAAGAGGAACTTAAACACCCTTAACTCACCACAATCGCAAAGGTTAATAGCCCTTAACTCATACTTAATAAAACTGTTACAAAAGGAATCACGAGAAAGAAAATTCAACGTCCAAAAGACGTCTTTTGATATCCACCCGATGGTCGGCTCGATCGGGCTACCACCACCCGATCGGACGCCGAAAACAGTAAAATATTAGGAGTCATTCGCTCATCTGGCGACGACCTTCCGGTCGGGCGAATTACTCGCCCACTTTCACTTTGTACGCGCACCCGGTCGGACGCCATCCACCCGATAACTACGGGACAAACTTTTTTTTCAAGCTTTACTTCCAACAACATCTAGTTAATTCATTTGAAAGACTGATTAATAATAGAAAAATGATGAAGATCATTCATAGCATGTTGGGTCGTGCATCTTTTTTTTTTTTTTTTTTTTTGACAGCTAGAACAAAACAAAACAGCAAACTAAAGGCATTTCCTCTCTTGTTGAGCAAGAGAGTGAGCCTTTACTACCTGATCTCTACATACATTAATGCAAACAAAGTAATCAAGAGAAGGAGCCATATTCTTGATATCTACTAGGATGGAGGCAACATGCTTGCTAGCTTTCCTTGGATCCTGCAAAGCTTGAACCACTTCCCTGCAATCAGATTTGATTAGGACAGGGTCGTGCATCTATAGTTCTATGCAATTTGAACTTGAGTTTCAAAGAATACAATATGTGTAACTTAAACATTAATAAGTCGTTGAGGCGTTGTGGTTTGCGAAGCTGACAAGACATTGGCCATTTATTGAAAATACTGAAAATATAAAAAATTATTGTTCACGCTAAGTTAGATACGATGTAGAATAGTAATTGGTGTTATTGTAATAGTTATATATTTTCTATAAATTTATGGTTGCAAATCTACTTTATCATTGTAGATGTCGTACGACTAATTATTAATAATATTGCCCTTCCCCGTAAAAAATGAAAAATAAAACTTACAACCCATATTCTAAAACATGCTAAAGTAAAACAAGGTTGGTCGATTAACACGCTTGATGAAATGTCTTGCATGTAGTGAAACCATGGCTTGGAGCCCAGAAACCAAGTGGCCTTTGAAACTAGCCAAAGCAAAACCTTGAGCCCACATCATATGTACTCCCTCCGTCTCGGAATACTTGACCTGTTTTCCTTATCGGGTCGTCCCTTAATACTTGACCTGTTTCTAAAAATGGAAATATTCTAACAATATTATATTATTTCTCACTCCACCCCTATTAACCCACCTACCCCCTACTCCATACAAAAAATAATTAAAAACTCAACCCCTACTCTCCCCCAACCCCACCTCTTAACCCACCTTCCACTAACTACATTAAAATAATACCCCACTATCAACTACTACATACTTCCTCCGTCTTTTAATACTCGCAACGTTTGAATTTTTTACACAGCAAAGTTACCACCAAGAAACTAACAATGAAAACAACAAGAATATCTCCTTTTCTTAACAAATACAGAAACAAACTCTTTCATCAAATAACCTCCTAAGAACTCTAAGCCCATTCTCGGCCTAGCTATAGCTTGTTACCACCTCTTTAAAATACATTGAACTATAGAGATATAAAATAGGAATTAGAAAAAGAGAACACATAGAAGTACCCTGACTTAAATTAATCATTGTCCCTTTCTCGATCTTGTCCATAAAATGATTAAGAATCCACACCCAAAAAATAAAAATGATTAAGAACATATCCAACTCGTTATTGGAAAAATCTTGTATTAGACACTTAGACGCTCTCATAAGAGATAATTAAGACTAAGATTACTTTAGTTTATTTAGAGAATGACTCATTACTCTCTTTTTTTTGGGAAAGCTGACTCGTTACTTTTTTTTTTTGAGATCGTCAATTCTTAAATGGACTTTGTCCATACTAAATTTATCATGGGCCATGCCTTAAAATAAAGTCAATACTTTGTTTCTAATTTATTTTCGCATTTTATTAGGATTATTATGAAAAAAATATATTAAATTAGTGTCGTTGATACACGTTTTGCTTGAATAATGTGATTTTAAGTCACAATTCGCTTTTAAAGACATAAAGTTACTATATGCTTCAAAAAATGGTTACTATGTCTAAGAATTTTATTGTTTAATTTATTATATTTACTATATGAACAATAAAGGTTATTGTGAGTGTAGAAAGGGTGCTAGAGAAAACTATTGATTTTGAATCCACACTAATATTATTGTGGACCAGACCACGCAAGAATAACTTATGTGCCATTATAGTGAAACATTAAGCTTAGTTTCTTAATTACGTTAAATCATCTAAGAATAAAATAGTGTGAGACGGCCGTCGTCCGGTCTCATTAGAAAGTTCTCCTTGGTTATTTTAGTTCTTGTAATTAAAATTTTAGCTTAAAATTGATACTCATTGAAGTCAATAGATACGACATAAACTAAACTTTTTTATATTAGTTAAATGGGTTCAGAAATATACTCCATCTGTAAATCAGATCATACATTAGCTGAGACCATATTGCTACAAAGGCAACCTCATTCATCAAACTAAACTTTAGAAATCACCATCATAATTCAACTAGAAACTAAATAGAGAAAAAGACTCTGGCCGGTACGAAATCAGACCCAACGATCCACCCTTATTCTCCGTTGCAACACTTACAGATCTAGTTGTAGATCCATTCTCTTAATGAACCCTGCATCACATTTGCACCCAACGCAACTCATCATCAGAAATTAAGTTAACTATAAATATATGTGTAACAATATATAAAACATAAGACGATCATTTCATAAAAGTTTATAATTGGTCTAGGTCTAGGACTTGCAAATTTTTTGTATAAGTGTAACGTACCACCTTGAACTTATTGTTATATATTACGGAGTATTATAATTAACATCATCATTTTAGTCATGTATGTCACATTATGTCTTTTTTTGTAACATATATGTTCAATGTATTAAATTTTATATTTATGTATTAACGTGTCAGTGTACCATACTATGGTAGTACGGCACATGTAACATGTTAATTTTGTAATGTGTCAGTAAAAGGTTTTATCAATGTACTTTTTGTAGCTTTGACATGAAATACTTTAATTTTACGGTAAAAAAAAATACTTCGTAATAAAACCTTATTAATTATTGACAAATAATTAGTAAAAATAAAAATATTAGTAATAACTAAATGAGAGTTTAAAAAATTACGAGGAGCAATCAGTAGAGGGGTCAAGCTTGTAAGGAATGTGAACCCCGCACTTAGGAGGGATGGCAGCAGCCAAACCAAGGTTAACATTTCGCATTGCGTTGGCTGCCTGTTTGAGACACGTGCAGACCATCTGACGGTCAGGAGTGGACTGAGCCTCGGCATTAAGGGTCCTTATGCCGTTGCAGCAACCACTAGGTGGTTGACCGTTACCACCTCCTGAGAAGTAGTCAAGACATGGTGAGAGGCTAGTGACCACGGTCCCACAGGTGACCGCGGCCTTAGCATGTGGGGCCACCACCACTAGAGCCATAAGGACAATAATGCAAACAAAGTGATTGTAATTAGCCATAATTAGAGACTAATGCTTTTTTTTTTTTTGGAAGTGTAACACGCGCTATCACTTTCTAAGTGAATGAGAGTGTGATTTTGGTGATTTGTGATGTGGGGTTTGAAATGAGAAGGGTTCATAGTTTTTATAGGCAAACATAGGAGGGGTTGAAGTGAGAATTGAGAGTCCTTGTGGTAGTTGATTATAATCAATGTTATTGGTTTATTTGGTGTTACCATTATTTCAAAGGTTCTACGTGTCATTCTTGTTGAGAAACTTAGAAATTATTCTCCCTCTTATGTTTTTTCAATATACTGTAAACTCTTGTTTTGAGAAAACATGAGTGAGTGTATGTAAGAAAATGTAGAAAAAAAAATAAGAGATGTATAATAAATTAATACGAAATATTCCCTTCGTCTCGGAATATACGCATCGGTTTGACTTTTTGCACTATTCAAATAATTCACTTTGACCCTATTTTATTTTTAGTATATGAAAATAAAAGTTAGCATATAATATATTGTTGGCTTCATCTTAACATATATTTTTAAAATATTGATATTTCATAAGTTTTTATAATATGTAGTTAAAGATATTGGTGGTCAAAGTTGTGCATTGGTAAGCGTGTCAACTCGAACCGGTGCGTGTATTCCGGGACGGGGGAGTAGATAATAGTGGGTAAAAGAAGAGAGAGATGATGAAAATGTGAAATAATTATTAGGAAAATGGAGTAAAATAGTTTTTTAAAAAATGCAAAAAATAGAATAAAGTAGATGTGGTATAAAAAAAAACATCTCTACTTAGAAAACGGATACATGAAAAAAACACGGCAGGGTAGAAATGAGATCTACTAGTACTCCGTATAATTTAAAGTGATTTAGGACTAACACCAATTCTTAAATGGGCCTGGTCCACACTACATTTATTGTGAACCATGCCTAAGAAAAGGTCAACAACCTGTTCCTAATTTATTTTGGCATGTTTATTAGGATTATTATGGAAAAAAAAAATTTGATGTAGTTGCTACATGTTTTGCTTTAATAATGTGATTTTAAATCACAATTCACTTTTAAAAACATAGGGTTACTATAAACCTCCGTACAAACATGATTATTGTATCTAAGAAATTTGGTATATAGTTACTATATGAACAATAAAGACCCCTAATACATATGTACGTAAAAGGTTACTAGAAAAAATTATTGATTTTGGGTTACACTAGTATTATTATGGATCAGGTCCTCACAAGAATAATAATACTTCGTATAGTGAGTAACCACTCTTTTGTAATGGAATGATTAAAGTTACGAAGTTTTGTTCTGTTCAACTTATTTTGACTTATTTCAGACAAAATAAGTTCAGATAATATAAGTTCAGCAAAAATAAGTTTTGTTCAAATAAGTTCATATAATATAAATTCAGTCAAAATAAGTCCAATAGGACAAAGCCGAAGTACTTACACTCTATTGTAGACCTGGCAAATGGGTCGTTTGCATCGGATTCGGATCGGGTCCATTCAAAATCGGGTAATTTGGGGTCACTTTCACTTCGGATTGGGTTCGGTTATGGGTCAGGTCCATTTGGGTTTCGGATTTAATTCGATTTTTGACGGTCGGATCGGCTCGAATTTGGGTCAAGACTTCGTGTCAATATCGGATCAGGTCATTACCGGTTCGATTCATTTGAGATCGGATCATATCAGATCGGGTTTTTTCAGATTAGTGGTAAGTATATAGGATGGGTTAATAGTAGACCATTGGATAATGAATCGGGTCATTCGAATCGGGTCAATTTCGCCAGATCTATTTTCTCCATAGTCCATAAATACCTACCTATTTTTTTCTTGATGAGATGTCAGATGAATTGATGATCAGCAAAGTTGAATGATTGTACTTTAGTTTTAAAGTGTGCGTACTCCGAATGTCACTAACTCATTGGAATTTAGTTTTAAAGTGTGTGAAATACTCCGAATGTCATTAACTCATTGGAATTTAGGATGGGTTGTACAGATTACTCCATATGTTTTTCCTTTTTTCTTTTTTTCTTTTTTCCTTTTTCCCTTGACAGCTATTACTGAGAATTAGCAAATCGGTCATTTCCTTACCTTAGTGGTAAGTATATAGGATGGGTTAATAATAAACCTACAAATTTTAATACATACTTCCTCCGTTCTTTTTTAAATGACACAGTTATTTAGGTACGTTTGCCAATGCACGATTTCAAATATTAATATCTCTAATTGTGGATCGGAAAAAATTATAAAAAGTTGATATTTAAATAATATTTACTGATACGAATCTAATAAGACCCCACACGACTATGTTTTTTCTTATGTATAAACCACAAAAGGAAGTCAAAGGTGTTTGTGTGAATAGTTTCTAAAACCCCATTGTGTCATATAAATAAGAACAGAGGAAGTACGACATAAGGTAATAAGGAGGAAAGAGAGAAAATGTCAGACATGACATGTTGGATTTTTATGTCTGCGGCCTTTGGATTGCGGAGTGCATCCTGACAGTCAGCTTTGAGAAGGATACTCGATACGAAGGCCATGGCTCCCCTTATGCCTTCAAGTATAGCAATGCATTTAGCGTGAACAGGACAACTAGCACAAACCCGCATCCACCCTTGAATATGTTGTTTCGTATCCCTCTCTCCTTGCCAAGCAATAACTGCGTTGGGGGGGGGGGGTGAGGGAAAAACAATATTCCCTCGAGATCTCATCACAATAGTCAATGGCGGAGGCATGAATTGTACGTTGGGGGGGGGGCGAGGGGCGAGGGGAAAAAATGAAGCTAAAAAATAGGTATATATATATTGAGGGTAAGATGAAAGATCCTACTGCACTGGTACTTCGCACAGGTATTTACAACCATCTTTGCAGGTCAAACTCATTGGAAGTGAGGGGGATTATAGGGGGGAATCCTCACTTCCAAAAAGGTCCTAGTGGGGTTTGATCCCATAGCCTTAAGGTTATGAGGCCAAGCCTTTACCACTAAGCCAAGCCTTGCTTGGTTCAAAAAATAGGCATATGATAGTACGTGGACTAGTGGGAAGGATTCGAACTCTTGACCTAAGGGTCAACAATTACTAAAACTACAATAACCACTGAAGCAAGGAGCATTTAGTGATATATTTATTCCCTTTAACACTATTTATCTCTATGTTAATTTTTTTAATGTTGCGATCAAACCCCCCCCCCCCCCATAACCACTGAAGCAATGAGCATTTAGTGATATATTTATTCCCTTTAATACTATTTATCTCTATGTTAATTTTTTTAATGTTGCGATCAAACCCCCCCCCCCCCCCCCCGCCACTGACAATAGTTGAGCATCAACAAGGGCAGACTTTTAGGTGGTTGTTAAGCAGAGAAGAAAATTAAGAGTTACTCCATCCGTTTCGAAATAATGAGGACACTTTACCTTTTCACGCTTGCCAATGTAAATGTTTGGACATTAATATCTCTAATTTTGTATTCATAAAAATTAAAAACAGTTGATATTCCGAAAGTAAATATTGAAACGAATCAAACAAGACCTCATACAACTATAATTTTTCTTATCCATGAGTCACAAATGATAGTCTAATTGAAATTTGTGAATAGTGTCAAAAGTCAAGGTGTCCCTATTATTTCGAAATGGATGGAGTATCTCTTAGGTGAGAAATGGTAAACTCTTGATTAGAGTTTGTAAGAGAAAAATCTAAAATACTCCAAGTCATTTTTTTGAAGCAGAATAAAATTTAAAAAGAGGGTAGTGTTAAGGGGTAGTGCATTTCCACTATTTTGAGAAGAAGACTCTTATTTGAAGTTGGAGCTTAAGTGGTATAGGAGAGAGATTAATAGCCATCAAAATAAGAGTCTCCCCTTATTCATGCTTAATATAGTATACTTGCTATGTCCAATACTCTTCGGTATTACAAACTTTTATATAAGGCGGTATTACACAAAAGACTAACTTGGTGTCATATAAGTTAAGCACTTGAACCAATTAGTTAAGCAATGTAACCAATTAGTTAAGCAATGTAACCAATTAGTTAAGCACTGGAATCAAATAGTTAAGCACATGAACCAATATATTAGTTATACAATGTAACCAATAACTTAAGCACTGAAACCAATTAGTTAAGCACTGAGACCAACTAATTAAGCACTAGAACTAATTAGTTAAGCAATGAAACCTATTAGTTAAGCAATAAAACCAATAAGTTAAGCAATCGAAACGGTCTTTTCGATAAGGCGGTCTTACACAAAAGTTATTGTACTCCGTATTGTACTATTTTCTTTTAATAAAGTTTCACAAATATTGCATATTTGCACCATATCCATTTAGGAAATAAAATATTTGGTCTTTTTAAGGTTGAAAAAAATATATTTGTTTTCATACTACAAATATTAAATATACCCTTGCATATTAAGTTTTGTTTATTTATTTAATGTTTCAAATCATTTGGGTAAGTTCGTATTTTTGCATTACCTATTTTACTTTTTCTCTCAACAGAAAAATTTAGTGTCCATCCCTCATAATGCAATAAATTTGAAACGGATGAGTTATAAGACTTATAAATATATACGTAGTACGAAGTACTTCCGAAGATTTTCCTGTCTCATGGAAGTAATGAAAATAATAAAGACAAACTAATCTATACTCCCTTCGTATTTATTTGAGAGATACACTTGGCCGGGCACGAGTATTAAAAAAAGAATTGTATGAAATAAAGTAATAAAACAAGTGGGGTTGAGTTAGATATTAATTAAAACAAGTGGGGACTAGGGGTGTGCACAGGTCCAAAATCGGTCCGGACCGGACCGGAATTTTCTGAATTCACGGACCAAGGACCGGACCGGAAAAAATCCGGTCCGGACCGGACTCAGACCGGAAAATTCAGGTCCGGTCCGGTTTTGGATCGGTTTAGACCGGTTTTTTTTAATTTTTGCAATTTACAATCTTAAACTCAATTTATTTTTACAATTTTATCTTTTTACAACCTATATTTCTCTTTAAGTATCTCATACATCACATCATAAGCTTAATATATAAACAACCTTTCACTAAAAAAAAAACCTCCCCCCTCTCTCTAAAATAAAAACCCTAATCCTAAGTGTGCTTCCCCTGCCGTCGGCGACCTGAGTCCCGCCGTTCATCTCAGGTCGCCGGTGTGCACTTCTCTGAGATCTCGTCAGTAACTTCTTTTCCCTAGTCGTTTGTTGGAAGACTCGGGTCGAAGTTTAGGTCTCTCGCCGGCCAATTTTTCCAAGGAGTAGGAAGTCTTCTTCTGCTTCTATTTCCTCGCTGGACGAATTAGCTGCGGCTAGTGTAGAAATTAACATTGCCAACCGTGTTTGTTGAAAGGAGTTTCCCTTTAGATCTGCTCATCAATCTTGGCGCCTATTCCGGAGCTTCCCCAAACGCCGCCGACGATAATTTCGCCGGTAAAGGTGAAGTTTAGGGTAAGGGTTTCTAATTCAGGTGTTGGGTGCTAGATTAGTGGTTGTTTGTTCGGGTTCTGTTAGGTTTTCTGTCTCTTTTAATTCCAAAGCTATCCTCTTCGCCGCCGTCTCGTTGTTTCAGGAATCACCGATCTTGACGGTAAAGGTAAAGATTAGGTTAGGGTTTCCTGTTTGGTTTTAATTTTGGTTGAAATTTGAAGGAGTTAGCATTGTGCTTTGGTGCTAAGGGTTGGTCGTGTGCTAGTCCTGTTGTTCTCCTTGCGGTATTTTGTGTTGTTGTTTAGTATTAATTTCCTAATGCTTAGGCTTATTTGGTGTTTGTTTGTGGGTAGTGTGGTATTAGCTGTTATTAGGAGTCTCTTGTTTGGTATTGTTTGGTTTTGTAGTTCCTTGTGGGTTTCCCAAAGTTGTTTTGTTATTGGTAGGCCTATGTGGGTCTGTTCAACTGCTAGGTGTGTTTTGTTTCAGTTGTGGGCTTGTCCAAGTCAAAAGAGGGTAGATGAAGGGTGTCAATGCTTAGGTAGTAAGCTTTGGCATGTGATGTGATTTTTCGCTCGGGTGATGAGACCTTTGAAGATGGAAGATGAATGTGTGGAGATGCAGTTTGAAGCCTTTGATTTTGGTAATCGGAGGTTTCTGATTACTTCTAGTTTTAGTTCTGCAATGATGAAAATTGTTGCGTTAAAAAACTCATATCCGAAGGAGGCTCCCCAACTGAAAGGGTTGGGGGTTCATAGCTCTCTAATCTTGGTCGGTTGCTCTCAATAGGAGGAGCTTCCGCGTGTACCCACTCGTGAGGGTACCGAGTCACTAAGAAAAGTGACTCTGGGTTTGATCTTGAGCCAAGAATCCCATTTGTTTGTGACTATAGGTCATTGGGATTGCTCTATAAGCAAGTTAAGTGACTTGCTTACCAGTTATCTCCTTCCACAATTTCCATCATCAGATTGGTCCCGTTTGTTTGTGTTAATCTTGTCCCGATGCACCTCTACCAACCTCAAGTTGCAAGCTCAAGGTCCAATAATGAGTTCGTCAAACTACAAAGGTCCCTCCAAAAAGATCCTTACTGCAAATGTTAGATGTCCTCTAATCAAGCAGATTGTAAGAGCATGTATTGCTCAAGTTAGTAATTGTTTGTTATTTATATTTCAATGTTGTATGACCGTTGGTATAGCCCATAATCTAACCAAAAAGTTAGAAAAAAGGGAATAGCTTTGTTTAATTGATTATAGTTCTATGCAGTCAAAAAAAAAAAAAAGCTTAATATAAAGGTGATAAAGGCCAATGACATATAAAAAACATCCAAGGTCTTTTTTTGTGTTGGGGAGATTAATGTACGTGGGCTACAAGTTGGGTTATTCGATCTAAACTTTTTATATATTCCGGGTCACCGGTCCGGAACGGAAAATTCCGGGTTTTGACCGGACCGGAAAACCGAAATCGTATATTTTCAAGGACCTAGGACCGGACCGGAATCTATTGGTCCGGACCTGTCCGGTCCGGTCCAATTCCAGTCCGGACCGGACCGTGCACACCATTTTAGAGGGGTGTGGTGGGATGTAGTTCTGAAATTATTTGTTTAATAGGGTGGTGGACTGGTGGAACATTGATATATTAGATAGATTATTTAATTAGAGGGTGGGATTGATATGTTCTTAAAAATGACAAGTATATCTATTAAATAAATACGGCCGGGAAAAAATAAGTGTATTCGTAAATACGGAGAGAGTAGTTTAACCACAGCTCCACAAGTCGCAAACAATTTACGAGTGGACGAGTAAAAATAAAATAATCATGATCCACTATATTATACTTCGTATGTATACTTGTATGATTTTGATAATTTACTAGATTATCTTGAACAGTTGGTAATTTAGTACGAAGTACAAGTATTTATTTGCCTATTTCAACAAGATTATAACAAGTTTAGCTTGTGGAAATTAATGAACTCTTTATGGCCTAAGCATGCTACCATACCGTCCATACCTGCCTCTGCTGCCCCATAAATATGATGTTGACTAATTTGTTACCCACACTGGTGAAGTATTTCCTCTGTTCATTTTAACTCGTAACGTTTGCCACTTTTACATATGTCAATGCACAACTTTGATTATTATTATCTTTAATTCCCTTTAAGAAAAAATTATAAAAAGTTAATATTTTAAAAATACACATTAAGACGAATCTAACAAGATCTCACATGACTATGTTTTATCTTACGAATAAATCACCAACAATGGTCAAATTATAATAATATGTGAATAGTGTATAAATCATAAACGTTGCGACTATTAAAAATCGGAGGAAGTATTACTTTTCTATGTACCGACTTTTATGATAAACTAGATTAGATTCCGTGCACGCACGGATTTTGATATTTTTTCACAAAATATTTAACTGAATATCTCCCTAACTACTGCATAGTTATAACATTTTTAACATACTCGTTTAAATTTATTCATCTAATATGCATATTTAAAATGCTAATATGACAGTTTGACCAAAATATTGAGTGATATATTTTCCATTATTAATATAGCGATTTGACTAAAATATTACCAATTTAGAATAATTATTATTATGTCGTATCTATTATTTCCATAATTTATAAACTAAAATTTGTTTCCATACATAAATAAGGAGTAGAGAATAAAAATAAAATAAAACAGATACACTTTTTTGGGAAGTGATTTTTGGCGGAAAAAATTGCACCAGAAATTGACACGTGTCATTCCTGGTGTCTCTTTTAGTATATAGTAATAGATAATACGAGTAAGAGTAATAAGTGAATTACGAAGTACTCCTTCCGTTTTAAATGATTTTTCTATTTGGAAATCGAGGAAAGGATTAAGAAAAAATAAATCTTGTAATGATTGAGTGAAAAGTAACGATTGTGTGTAAGAGGTTTCTTTTTACGAATAAAGTAAAGAGAGAGAAAACAATAAAGAAATAAGAGAAATGGGAGATATTTTATTAAAATAATGGGAATATCTGAAAATCGCTTACACATGGGGGCACGATTAATGTGGTGGGGATCCTCAACACAATAAATGGACCAATGAGCATTCAATACTAAAAACACACGGATCAGCTTCCCAAATCATTTTTTTCTCTCCAACCTTTTTAGGAAAGTTCCTTCCAAATTAAAAAGGGGTTTCCACCCAATATATAAAACAGAGTTCATAAGCTAAAAAAGAGTTCTTAAGTTGACAAAAAAACCCAGTAGCTTGGCAAATAACCAGCCTCAATTCATTCACTAAGCTTTGCTTCAAAAAAGGGGACATGTCTTTACTTCAAAAAAGGGGACATGTCTTTACTTTAAGAGGAGGATGATTTCCTCGGATTTTCTGATGATGAAGGAGATGACATCAACACGTAATCTGACTCGAAGGATGATGTAGCTGCTGAATATATTGTTGAAGATGTTGTTGTGGTCTTAAATGCTCATGAATATGGGGACATGGAGCAATTTCAGCAAGTACCATACTTAAATGAACTGGCACAACAAGAACCAGATGAAGTGGGACAACAACAAACACAAAAAGAAGGTATATCAAATCCACAAGTTGTTCCATAATTATTTTATTTGAACATCGCACCACCAGAAGAGTCAGAAACATCTCAACCAGCATCAAACAACAACACAACATGTAAATAATCATCATAAGCCTAGGAAGCCACGGATAAACAGTGAATTGAAGCTGTAAATTTTTGTGTTCCTGCTTAGCAGAAAAAATCTGGGGTTAGACACCCTCATCCATGGGACAATTAAAGAGGCAACAATTAAGTTTGATTACACTCCAAAAATTATATGTGCAATATGGAACAAGGCAAGGAGACAAATGCAAGCAATTCTAGCTTATGATATGACCACCAAATTTCACAACTGTGGTAGAAAAGGAATACAAGTCACTTATGACTCTATTGCATCTATTGGCATGGGGGGCAAAACATGCATTAAAGATCTTGCAAAGATGCTAAATTTGGGACAGACAACAGTGTAGAGATTAGTCAAGAGAAAGGTCATTAAACCACACTCAAGTCCCTTATATACAAGTATTTCAGAAGCATGCAAGATGGCAAGGATGAGGTGGGTACTCAGATTGATAATGGATTACTCTATACCACATGATCCAACATATTATGGCATGTATTACTTCATTTACATTGATGAGAAGTGGTTCTATCTAACATTGAAAAGTCAAAGGGTGTATCTTGCAAACACTGAACCATTTCCACACAGAAAGGCAAAGTCAAGAACTAAAATTCCTAAGTTCATGTTCATGACATGCAATGACTAGGCCAAGGTGGGGTGATGATGGGCAGTGTGAATTTGATTGCAAACTATGTATATTTTCATTCACAAATTCACTAGAAGCAAAGAGAACATCATAAAACATAGTGAAGGGGACAATTGAGACTAAACTAGTGAAGTCGGTGAATCAAATATCAACTAGGGCCATGCTAATCAACAAGTTAATCCCAGCATTCAAAGACAAGTGGCCACCTCATGGAGGGGAAAAGGTGATCTACATAATTCAAGACAATGCAAAGGCACACATATTGCAATCTGATCGTGAATGGTAACACTACAAACAAGATGAGTTTACTTTTGTATTAACTCAACAACCAGCAAAAGTTCCAGATTGCGACATATTGGACTTATGGTTTTTCAGGTCAATACAATCACTAATGCACAAGAAAATGCTCAAAACAGTGGAAGATTTAAGTGGGGTAGTCACTGACTTAATGAACTGCATCCAAAGACATTGTCTAATGTGTGGATTTCACTACAGTATGTTGGGAATAAAATTCTAAAACACAAGGGCAATAATGACTACCAACTTCCACACAACAAGAAAAAGATTTTAAAGGTTGAAGACAATATGCCAAAAGTCAAGGCACCAAGGTGGGCAGTCAATGAATACATACAACTGTATAGTGAATGAAAAGCAAATTAATGAAGCTAAGAGCAATAGATATACCACTTTTGTGTTTTGGGGACATGTTTTGAAAGTAACAAGTACAAATGTCACTTTTTTAAGCTTGAATGTAAGCATTACATGTAGGAAAAATATTTTGTAAACATAAAATCTTTTGGAAGCTTCAATGAATTAAGGCGTGAATGAATTTCAGTTTGTTAACATATGAAAGACTCATCACAGATCAAACATTACAAACACCTAGAATGTCCCCAAACATCAATGAAACAAACCCTATCTACTAACACTTAGCTCCTAAAAAAAATTATTGATGCTAATGGTGCATGAATGTTAATGAAAGAATGGGTCTGAGTCTCAGCAAATGAAGACTCATAACAGATCAAACAAACAATGACTCATTGATTTAAAACAACAAGTCATTCATCACAAGTCAAAAGAGTAATGTGGTTTCAATCTCAGCTTAGTTGATTTACATCATTGATCATTTTGTTTCAAAATTTATCACAACTTTAACATTCTTTTGCCTAACGGAATAAATGATATTCACATTGGCTCATGTGAAAGGGCATTCACCCAGTTAGACAAAATAAGTTAAAGGACATTTTATGAAACATAAATCTTATATTATCAACAATGACATTATTGAATATCACTAACACCACATTAACACATTTGAAGCACGCAAATCGGACAGTTAGGACTCATCATTGATCAAACATAAACAAACATTGTAATGTTTTGGTGGTTCTTCCGAAAGGAATTGAGAAATTGTATACAATTGGATAGTAAACAATCACTCAATCCCCTGTGAATAACCACCTTAAGAAAAAAAAAGTCATTCATTCAAAACAACAATGTTAACATTACTCAAATGATCTCAGAATGTCCCCCATGCATCACAGTAACAAACCCTGTCCACTAACACTTAGCTCCTAAAAAGCATTAATGATGCTAATGGTGCATGAGTGTTAATGAAAGATTGGATTTGTTTCTCAATTTGTGAAAGACTCATCATTGATCAAACACAACAAAGGGACTTAAGGGAAGTGGAGGAACCACATAGGGTCGTGATGGATCAAGTGACACAGCAAAATTTTGAAAAAAAGGTAAAATTGGGAGATAAGAGACCTGGTATATCCGAGACATAGTCTCTTAGGTAATAATAAAAACTCACACACATAAGAGACCAGAAGTACCAAAATCTCTAATAAACCAAAGACACCAATCCCCTAAAACATATGTTCTTAAGTTTTTGGATTAGACACCCCAGCGTCTTTAAAGTTTAATTTAAAACCTAAGAGACCGATTATTTAAACACCTGGTCTCTTAAATTGAGTTATTTATTCCACTCCACGAAACCCGTATAAAATAATTGTAAGTTTGTAATAATTTTTCGGTGTTTGATTGCAATATGAATATTTATTACTTTTGGGACGAACTTTACTTTTACGTTTTTTTAATATATATCGTGCATTGTAATCGATGATGACACAATACCCGAAAATTCCTGGATGCGCCACTGCTTAAGGGGATTAGCATCTCAACACACAAGACATGAATTGCCTCTACAATCTGATGTAAGTTTATATGTGAAGGAACCTAAGTAATTCCCTACCACATTAAAACTAACAAAAGATTGTAAAACCAAAACAAATCAAGTTAAAACAAGACTTGAATTGCCTCTACGATCTAATGTCAGTTTATATGTGAAGGAATCAATGTGTTTCCTAACACATTAAAACTGACAAAAGATCGTAAAGCCAAAACAAATTATGTTTTATATCTCAGATGTCCCCAAGCTTCATAGAAACATACCCTCATCCACAAACCAGTAGCACACAAAAGCTTCAAACAACCAATAATGGCTGGGTGTTGGCACACTGTGGTTTATGAAGCAAGGGTAGCTTCTAAGCAAGTGAAAGACTCATCACAGATTACACACAAACCTTAAAGCGATATTCCTAATGGGACATATAGGGACACCAACTATTTAACAGAGGCACACAAAAACAGGGGACATTACTGTCATTTTTAATAAAGAAATTCATTCACTCATCCATGATCACATGATTATAAAGGAACCAAAGGGACATGATCATCAAGGCATCATACAACATGATCAAGTGAACACAAAGACAACATAACAACATTATCATAAAGAAACCATAATCACATGATCGTCAAGGAAACATATTGACTGATCAACTAGCCAACATACCAACATCATCACAAAATCACAACACATTAACATGATCACCATGCCATCATACCAACATCATCAATAAATCAAAAGATATTAACATGATCAGCATGCCAACATACCAACATCGTCATAAAATCACAACATATTAAATAACACGATCAGCATGCCAACATACCAACATCATCATAAAAACAGGGGACATCAAATACACTTCAATATCACAACTTCAACATTATAACGACAACATCCCTGACTAACAATGTAATACCTCGTATTTTTATAATATTTATAAGTATATTTTATTATATTTATGAAGCATTTTACGATTTATTAACATTTAAATAATATTTAAATGTATTTTATTTAATGTATTTTAACTAATTAGAATATTTATTATTTTTATTAATTACGAAACGAATTTAATTCTTGAGTCGGGAAATTAAATGAGTTGCAAATGATTTTTAAAGGCTTCGGGTTTTAAATGAAAAGTCCAATTCGGTTTACTAAACGAGCCCAATCAAAAGTATTTAATTCAAGTCCTAAGCTAGCCCAATCATTTAATTCCCTAAGCCCAATTCTAATTTCCTAAGCCTAGCTCATTAACAATAAGGAGCCTATAAATAGGACTCCTCATCATTAATTGACCCCCTATTTTGTCATAAACCCTTTTCTCTCTTTCTTGCCCAACACTCCTCCTTCTCTCTCTCCCTTTTTGTTCGACCGGCTCACTCGGCCCGCAAACACGAGCCTCGTGATGTTGCATCGCTGCTGCTCCCTTGTGCCCTCGTGTGCCCTCGCGCGCCAGCGCCCACACTCCCTCTCTCGCCCCTCGCGCGCCAGCGCCCGCACTCCCTCGCTCGCTCTCTCGCGCCATCGCGCGCTGTCCCTCTCGTCTCTCGCCCGCAGCCGCAGCGTGCCCTCGCGCCTGCGCTGCTGCTTGCCTTGTTGTTGCTCGCGTGCTCAGCGCACTCCCTTGCTCTTGCCCCTTCTCTCGCGCGCGCGCCACAGCGTGCCGTCCGCCCTGTCCCGTGCGCAAGCGCTGCTGCGCCCTTCACCCCTGCGCACATACAAGCGTGCGTGTGTGTGTTGTTCGTGCTTGTAATTCAATTCCTTTTCGCCCAATCACTCTAATTCGTGATTGTTCTGTGCTATAGGCCGGATTGGTATAATTCTCTTCTTCCTTACCTATTCTATTTAAATTCCGTATTTTAAATTATTATATTAATATTGTTTTGAGTAATTAAAATGCTGGGAACCGGTTACCGTGGTTTGAGGATTTGCGTGTTGTGATTCGTTAGGTTTTATTTTAATTATTAAAGGATGAATTTTCAGATTTGTTTATTGAATAAAGCATTGATTTTTATGATAATAAACTAGTGTTATTGGAGTTCAAGTTAGGGTTTTAACCTAGACCTAATGAGTCAATTGATTAGCATAATTAGGTGATGATTTTAATTATGATAATCAATTATATTTTCAGATTTGAATAAAGGTTTAAAGCGTCGATTTTTATTGATTTTAAAGGCGGAAAAAGTATGTTTTCGTACTAAGGATTGATTTTGCAAATTGAGACGTTTTGATATTTGAAAAACGATTGAATTCTAAAGTTTAAAGGAGGTCTTAAATTTTATAAAGTTGCTGGAAATTTAATGAACATGGAAATAATTTAAGTTTCATTATTTTGATGATAGGAGGTGATTTCTAGTTGAGTGCTCGTTATTGCAAAGTGGCTCCGACGCTTAGGCATTCAAGGTACGTACAAGTCTAGGGCGACCATACCTTTTGTCAATGACATTACATGATTGTTGATGACGTGAATTACATTATGTGGAATCATGTTGTTTTGGTGAACGAGCATGTGATTTGTGATGACGGATTTATTGGATTAATTGTTGAACAAGCATGTTGGAATTATTATGAGTATGGGTTTCATTGTCAATTATGTTGTTCAATATTTATGCATGTATGGTTATTTCACATGCAAGGGATGGATTATTTATTCGTATGCTATTGTACGGGATGTCTAGCATACTTTGAGCCAATTATTCGTACCTCGTTGTACTATTTATTTTACCACATGTGAAGGGTTAGCTCACGTAAGCCACCGCACATGTAGGGTTCAGTTGGGAATGTTATGTATGAAATGAATTAGGATTTGTCGTGCAAGGGCACAACCCTCATGTTAATATGCATGATGTGGAGTCTCACTTTGGTGAGGAGGAACATGGTAGTAATATCACAAGTGTCTTGCTTGGTTGATCACAAGTCTTAAAGCATTAAAATAAGATTGTTTTGGTTGTTGTTTGTTAGGGGGGAAAATACCCTCTTGGTGACATGGGCATACATGGAAAGCATTGCATACGTGGCTGCCAACAAGGCGCAAGGTGGCATTATTCGAACGGTATTCCCAACTACTGGGCTCAAAACGAACGTTACAAACCCTTGATGAAGCCGGCCTTCATTACGCATTTATTATCTAATTATGGGCAATTATTCCATAAACGTTACACTCTTGTTGTAAATGCCTATAAAATGGCTTAGTCTTGTCTATTTTACATACATGATTTTCCAAGCAATAAACCTACGATTATCCTATGCTATTACAACTTGCTCCCACCATTCTCAATTATCTAGCTCGATCGATTGTTAGTACCTTCATTAAGGCAAGTTCGTCTCTAAGTCGAATTTGCCCAAAATAATTTGGCGCCCATCGTGGGGCTGACAATAAAAAACAGCTTGATAATACCATTCTAATCACCATGGCTGGAAATGCTAACTCATCCGATGATATCACTCGTCGCTTCGAAGCCATGGAGCAGCGCATCAACATCCTCCAGAAAGAGAACGAAGCATTGCACTCTCAAGTCAGGTCCACCGCCTCCATCGCCACCGGATCCAGGTTCCAGTACCGGCGAGACACCTCCGGGTTAAACCGCCGCTTGGATCTTGACGCCGCTCCAGATCACCCCCTCCATGTACCCTTTGGCGAACCTGGGGGTCCTGTTCTCCAGCAGATCCGCGAATTCGATCCATTACCGAATCAGCCCCGCTCTAACCCGAGTTGGCTTCCCCCGCCTCCAACTCAACCATCTTTTGCAGGTACATCGGCAACAGTTGTCACCACGACGGCTGCCCGGGTAACCCCACCTCAGGTCGGCATGACGACATCCACCATGGTGACGGCTCTCGCCTCCGTTCCGGTGTCTCGTCCGTTGCCTCCCCCAATGGTGACCATGTCAATGCCTCTGCCTGTTACGCTTCCGGCGCAAGGATCAACGCCAGCGATTCAAATGCCATGGGATCAACTCTTCTCTCAGCAAGTCGTCCAACCTGTTGTCAACCTGGTCACTTCGGCGCCAGGAGCACCTCCCCAGTTGATGACGGTTCCTTTAGCTAGCCAGGCGCCGCAAGCAGCGTTTCCCAATGCCCAAATGCGCCCCGACTCTTCTCGAAACTACTCTCCATATACTCCTCTTAACAGGTCAGTCGCTCCGGTTAGTCACGGTTTCGTAACTCCTTTTCCTTATGTTGCAGGTACCCACGCTACTCAAGGAACGCCCCCTTACATGCAACAAGTGGTGCCGCAATTCACTCCTCACCAACCTCATGGCGTATACCCGCAGAGTACCTATTATCAACATCTCCAAGCCAGCCTTCCCGAAACATTTAGCCCCCTCGTCCCGGTGCTCAACAACATTTGTGAGAACACCAATCACCAACTCCAACAAATCATGACTATGATAAATAAAATCCCTGGCGTACCAACACCAATCAAAGAAGCTAGCCTAGACAGTTATGCCGACTCCCCATATGCTGATCCCATTGATGCAATAGACATCCCAAAACAATTTAGCCCACCCAACATTCCCATGTACGACGGGACGACCGACCCAAGAGAACATATCTTGACCTACAAGCAACGGATGATGACCATTCCAGTTCCCAAACACATGAGAAAAGCCAGCCTTTGCAAGGGGTTCGGTTCGACATTGGTTGGGCCCGCTTTGAAGTGGTTGACTAGCCTGCCAAATGGGTGCATTACCTCTTTTTCTCACCTCGACAACATGTTCAACCAACAGTTTGCTAGCAGCAGGTGTTTAGAGAAGCAGACAAGCGACTTATACCGAGTAATCCAACGTCCTGACGAACCCCTGAAGGATTATATAGCCCGGTTCATCAGGGAGAAGGTGACTGTTCCTGAATGTGATGTCCCGACAGCCATCGAAGCGTTCAGGCAGGGATTGTATGGAGAAACCGACCTCTGGAGGGATTTAATCAAATACCCCTGCAAGACGTTCGAAGATGCTCAAGCCAAAGCAAGGGCCCAAGTTAGGTTGGAAGAAACTCTCCATTCTCGGAAAGGGGGTAATGATTACTCGAAGACGGAAAGACGACTGCCCTATCCCAAGAGGAGTAACGATCACCCTGCTCCTTATTCCCGACCTCAACATATAGCAGTGGTGGAGGAAGACGACGACTCCGACTAGAAGAACAGCCCGGATCTGCCTCCAAAAATTAATGAATATTCTTTCTGTGTTGACACTGTAGGTCTGATGAACCACCTCTCAAAGATAGGGAAAGCAGTGCAATGGCCGCCGAAGTCCAGCAAACCCGAGTCGAAGAAGGATCCCTCTAAATGGTGTGATTTCCATGCCGACATCGGTCACACAACCAACGACTGCGTTGCGTTGAGGAGAGAAGTAGCCTACCTACTGAAAAATGGTTACCTCAAGGACGTCATGTCAGATAAAGCTCGTGGCGTTGTCAACAAAGACAACTCTAACTCTCCATCTCGACCTTCTCCACCTCCCCCTCATACTAAAACTGTGAACTTTATTGCTGGAGGTTCTGACATTTGTGGTTTAACTTATTCTGCAGCGAAGAGACACGCCCGAGAAAATGAGATAGACAGACCAGTCCGAGCCGTAGCCGCCAAATACCTAACCCCTATATCTTTTAATGAATCTGATGCAGGGGACATCTCGGACAAACATCACGACGGCTTAGTAATATCCATTCCTGTTGGAAACTGCATGATCAAACGAGTCCTTGTCGACAATGGTAGCTCAACTAACGTGATGATGCTCGACTCCCTCAGAGAGATGGGGCTCAACCCCGACACAGATGTCGTTAAAAAATCTACCGTGCTAATAGGGTTCAGTGGCGAAGAAAAAACCACCTTCGGAGAAGTTACCCTACCCGTTTACGCACAAGGAATCAACCAACAGGTAAAGTTCTGTGTTATTGATTGCCCTTCATCTTACAACATTATTTTGGGCAGGCCCTGGATTTACGACATGAAGGCCATCCCTTCGACATATCACTAAACCATCAAGTTCCCGACTCGATGGGGGGTTCAAGAAATCAAAGGAGATCAGCAAGAGTCCAAAGAGTGCTATAAGGCGGCCCTAAAGCCATCGGCCACAAATAAATCCTCATTATAGCAATTACAGTCCAATCCCGAACCAGCGAGCTACGAAGAGCCCAAATCTGAACAACTCGACGAGATCATCTTGGATCTTGCTAAGCCAAAACAGGTCATTTTTATTGGATGTGATGTACCGGACGACATCAGGTCGGAACTTGTTACATTTCTCAAAGCCAACGCGGATTGCTTCGCATGGTCACATGAAGATATGCCAGGCATCAGCCCAGACGTCATCACTCACAAACTCAGTGTCGACCCCCGACATAAGCCCGTCAAACAAAAGCGGCGGAAATTCGCTCCAGAACGCAACCAAATTATCAACGATGAAGTTCAACAACTACTAGATACAGGAAAGATCAGGGAGGTAAAATATCCCGACTGGTTGGCCAATGTCGTCGTAGTCAGAAAAAAGAATGGGAAATGGCGAGTGTGCATAGATTTCACCGACATCAACAAAGCATGCCCTAAAGATTCTTTTCCCTTACCCCACATCGACTCCATGGTTGATGCTACTGTGGGACATGAGATGCTCACATTCATGGACGCGTTCAGTGGATACAACCAGATTTTGACACCCAGAAGATCAAGAGAAAATCGCCTTCATCACGGAGCGGGGAACTTATTGTTACAAGGTCTTGCCGTTCGGTTTGAGGAACGCAGGCGCCACCTATCAGCGCCTAGTCAACAAAATGTTCAGAAAACAGCTGGGCGACACAATGGAAGTCTACATCGACGACATGCTTGTAAAATCCAAGAAAGCCTCGGATCACATCACGCATCTCCAACAAGACTTCGACGTGTTGCGAGAGTACAACATGAAACTCAACCCCACCAAATTTTCATTCGGAGTCTCTTCTGGAACATTCTTAGGTTACATGGTTACTCAAAGAGGCATCGAAGCTAGTCCTGATCAGATCCTGTAGACACCTACTTTTGTCCCCATTCCCGAAAGGGAAGGTTCGATGATGAAAACATAAATCTCCACTTGACAACGCATCTCCTTTAAAATAACGAATCTCAATTCCCCTTTTCATTTCACCCGAAACCTGCTATTTATAGAAACCTGCTATTTATGGAAACCTGCTAAAAATAGTAACTTCCGTAATGGGCAGCTGTTAAAAGTGGCAAGTCATAAAAGATAGAAACCTGTCAGAATTAGGTGTTGCACTCCAACATAAATCCTAAATGAGATAGAAACTGCGAGAGAATCCTATTCCTAATACGATTCGAAAATAAGAATTACGTATTGATCAAAATCCTAACGAGCCTAGATTTCGTAACGGGCCCAGACGCATTCCGTCATAAAATTAACACGCACTAAAAGACTCGATTAAGTCTCATCACTCCGGATTCTAAGAGTCCGAATCTGACAAAGAAACGGCCCAAACAACAATTTTAACGCCCAGCCCTGGGCGCTGAAATTGCTTGGATCCTATTTTCAACGCCCAGAGCTGGGCGCCGAAATCTTCGGCGCCCAGGCCTGGGCGCTGAAAATACCTGGTACGTGTTTTTTCCTAATTCCTCGTGGATTAGAGTTCTGCAATTCTATCTTTCCACGAACTCTTTTCTAGAAATAGGGCCTTAAGTTCGACGTGAAAAGGACACACAACACACAATTATATTCTGAGTATTGACTCTAAACCCCTAAGCCTAAGCCTCACGCTGCAAAACTGATCACGCGTTCTGTCGCAATCGATCCATAAATCGAACAGAACGTATCCCGTCCCATAATTTGAGATTCGTTAAATAAAAGGAGAAATAGCAAAGTCAAAGTGGTTAGTTTTCTGAGAACCGTGACGCACCTCTCAAGGGTGCGTCGTAATGTCTCCCTTTTCCATGGTTTAATTGCTTTCCTCGCCCTTTTATGAACTGTTAAACTAACTAAAATCTGATTGTTCGATCACGCTTAATAAATATGATATTTTTGGGAAATTGGATTATCATGCTAGGTCCCTTAAAACAATCTAAATCAGATAATCGCGCTCGATCTAGTACTATATGTTGCATATTATTAAAATCAACTCAGATTAGTTTAATAGTTAACGCATGTCCCTTCAATTATTTATGCTGAGCTAGTAAGGATATCCTGCCTCTGGAGTTATCGAAGAGCGAGTACTCCTCTCGGTAGTTACAGTCCCCCGAACCCTCAATCTCTACCCTGCGGGTGTACGTTGAGCGATCCCCACCACCAGGGATCACAAGGGAACCTACGGCCGTCGTGGTCAAACATAATTGCACTCCCTTTATGTCACGATAACCGGGTTTTGTCAGTTTTTCTCATTGTCGTTAAAAACTGAATGGCGACTCCTATATTACTAGTCAATTGGGTGTAAACTCACAAGAAATCCAATTACACTTGATTTGACAAAAAGAAGCGTCACACCCACGAGGGACGAGGTCACGCATTAGCCTCGTGCTTTTTCGACCCCCTCACAGATCCGTGCAATCATCAATCTACAATCACCTCGAAACCAGAAGGATGTACAAAAATTAGCAGGCAGAGTGGCTGCCCTCAACCGCTTCATCTCCAGGTCGTTCGACAAATGCAAATTGTTCTACGATGTCCTCAGGAAGAATGAAAAGTTCAGCTAGACTGACCGACACGAAGCCGCGTTGCAGCAACTCAAGCAATCCCTGTCAAACCCCCGTTACTATCCAAACCAAAAAACAATGAAGTGCTACAAGTATACCTCGCAGTTACAGAGTCGACCATCAGTGCAGTGTTAGTACGGGAAGAAGACGGAAAGAAGCTACCTGTTTATTACGTCAGTAAGTCTTTACTTAGCGCCGAAACAAGGTACTCTCATCTCGAAAAACTTGTCCTTGCTTTAGTCGTTGCTTCTTTTAAATTGCGTCCTTATTTCGAATGTCATCCTATCACTGTTAGAACTAACTATCCCATGAAGTCAATCATGAGGAAACCCGAGTTTTCTGGCAGGATGTCCAAATGGGCAATACAATTAGGTTGATACGACATCAGATACGAACCTCGCACAGCCATCAAGTCGCAAGCCCTCGCTGATTTTGTGGCTGACTTCAGCCCGAGCCTCCAACACGAAGTCGATCACGAAGTCAACACGCTGACCGACAATGGATCCTCATCAACATGGACCCTACATACTGACGGCTCCTCCAACATACGGGGGACAGGCCTCGGCATCGTGCTAAAATCGCCACAAGGGGACACCATGGTACAGTCTGTCTGTTGCGAGTTCAAAGCTACCAACAACGAAGCAGAGTACGAAGCTTTGATCCTGGGGTTGTCATTAGCACTCGACATGAATATCCGCCGACTTGAGGTACGTTGCGATTCTTTATTAATTATCAGCCAGATTAACGGTTCGTATGTAGCGAAGGACTCAAAGAGGCAGGCCTACTTGGAAATGGCAATAAGGCTCGTGAACAAGTTCGACTCATGCACCTTACAACAAATACCAAGAGACCAAAACACCCAGGCTGACGCCTTAGCCAATCTTGGCTCAAACATCAAACCTAAACTCACCTCCATCTCCGTAGTCCACTTAATGTATCCAGCCATCACCAAAGATAACCTACCCATCACTGAACAATCTCAACCTACTCAAATGCCCTCATGGCGCGACCCTTACATACACTAGCTTAAACACAACACCACCCCACCTGGAGTCACCCACGAAAAAGCCTTCCGCATGAAAGCCTCAGATTTATCCTAATCCATGGAGTATTGTTCAGAAAGTCAGTTGCAGGACCGTACCTGAGATGCCTTGATCATGACGAGATTGAGTCGACATTGCGCAACATACATGATGGGGAATGTGGAAACCATGCTGGAGGAAGAAGCTTAGCCCACAAAACCCTTACCATGGGATATTTCTGGCCCACCATGAAGAAAGACGCAATCACCTTTGCTAAGAAGTGCGACTCCTGCCAGCGGTTCGCGTCCATCTCTCATCAACCTTGTGAAGTACTCCATCCTATCTTGTCCCCTTGGCCCTTCACGAAATGGGGGATGGACATAGTAGGTCCCTTACCACAAGCATCAGGACAACGCGTCTTCATGTTGGCAATGACTGATTACTTCTCCAAATAGATCGAAGCAGAAGCTTTCAAGCGAGTTCGAGATACCGAAGTCATCTCGTTCATCAAACGAAATATCCTTAGTCGGTTCGGTATCCCTTCCGAGATCGTCTGCGACAATGGTTCTCAGTTCATCAGCAACAAAACCAAAGAATTCTGCAGTCGGTATAACATCACCTTGCACACCTCAACACCAAGATATCCTCAAGCGAATGGCCAAGCCGAGTCAAGTAACAAAATCATCATCAACAACCTCAAGAAGCGCCTCGACGACGCCAAAGGAAGATGGGCAGACGAGTTACCTATGATCCTTTGGGCCGACAGGACGACGCCCAAGACGGCGACCAATCACACTCCTTTCTCCTTAGTCATTGGTTGTGAAGCAGTCATCCCTCCCGAAGTCGAACTCCCCACAGCAAGAATCAGTTTCATGGCACCAGGAATGAACGACTCAGTCTTGGCTTACGACATCGATCCTGTTGACGAACTCAGGGAAGCAGCATTGGTCAGGATGGCCTCCTACCAACAAACTGTCGCAAACAGCTACAACAAGAATGTGAGGGTTCGCATATTTCAGCAGGGAGATTGGGTTCTGCGCAAAGTCTTCCCAAACAAAAAGGATCCTCGACACGGCAAACTAGCTCCAACATGGGAATGTCCTTACCAGATCGTGGGACGAACAGGTCATGGTGCGTACTAGTTGGTTGATAGAGACGGCACATCCATTGCAAGAAGTTGGAACGCAACACACCTAAAACTGTATCATTTCTGAACACTCAAGCTCTTTTTCTTGGTTTTTAGTCTTTCCTAACACACAGGCATACCAGCGTTCGCCGTCACTGTGGCGACGCTCCGAAGTAGAGGGGGCACAATGTGTCACAAAACCAAGATCATATCGGATAGTATACACTCACAAGTAACAAAAGTTAAGTCCCTTTCCTCTATCTTTTTTACTTATTTTTCTCTCTCCACATATTATTATCCTTACTGACTTAGGCATCGGAGGGCCGTTGGCTCCACCAACGGCCAATCCTCAGGCCATCGTCTTGTTTTGCAGACAACACCGTGGCAACATCATAAGTATACACTTAGGAGGATTAACGAACATAAAGACTCGACTCGACTTCGTCCCGTATTTCTCCTTGAACTCTTTCTTTCTTTTTTCTCCTTGTCGTAATTTCCTCTCATTTTTATGTCCCTCCATACTGACTTAAGCATCGGAGGGCCGTTGGCTCCACCAACGGCCAATCCTCACGCTCTGCTGTGTTGACAGTATGGTGCCCACATGGTGACGGATTCGACAAGGAGAAAACAGATGAAGCAAAGTGTACAGCACAACATACAAGAAACCAAAAGTCGAAATTGTGCACGCATGTTCGGAAAACCGAAGTAAAAGGAAACAATGTTCATTTTATTCAAACATGATTGTATACGTTGCATATTACAAGTCTTACAAAATACAAAACACAATTTAGGCCATTACAAAAACGCCTGGTACACTACAATGTACATTACATACATAATGGAATACAAATCTACATTTTCTACAGCATACATTTCTTGCAGGTTCCCCTTTGACAGGCTGGAGGCGTCACCAAAGTCGAACTCGAGGTATGTGCCCAACCTGCAAAACAAAACGCCAAAACCAAACACATTTTTCCAAACACAAAGCAAGCAACACAGAATTCACAAACCACAAATATTTACATGACTTGCCCCCTTGGACAAGCCCAAAAACATTCAAAAGACTGCCGCCTTCAAGGCGAAACACAGCCACAAATATCTTTTCGACCTTCCCAAAGGCCAAACACACACAATATTGTTTAAAAAAGCCATTGTTTAACAAACACAACATTCAAATTTTAAATTTTTTAAGGAGGGGGGGACAGAACTACTCCTGATGGTCTGCTGGGCCTACATTCTCCCCTTGTTCGCCATCGCCTGGTGCCGCCATCGTCTCGACATCGGGGCTGGTTGCAGTTGCACCCTCCTCGACGTCTTCTTCATCGCTAACGGCACCAGGGGGGATATAGTCCTCGGGGAATGCAGTGTTGAACTGAGCAATGTCTTCGTCAGGAGTCCAGTTCACATGTTTGCCCGCCTTGAACTCCTCCATCATCTCGGCCTTCATTTTCCAAGTGTAGTAACCAGCACACTCGTAAATCCTCGCCTTGACTTTGGAGAGAGACGTCTTCAGCTCGTCGACCTCAGCAACCAGCGTCTCCTTCTCAGCGTTCAACTGTGCGACCTCAGCAGCCCCCTTCTCTTGACTCACCTGCAGCGCCTCAGCTCTTGCCGTCGACTCCTTGGCCACACCGCCAAGACGGCCAGCTTCCTGCTTTGCCTTCTTCATGTCATTTTTCAGTTTTACTATTTGATCTTCTAACATGATGACATGATGACGTGTGGCTAGAGCAGATTGCAGGCCTGTGCGAAAGCAAATTATTTAAAGTTTCTAAAGTGACGAGATGAAGATGGAAGAGGCAAAGAAAATAAAAAGAAAAGGCAAACACATACCCTCCATGCATCCGAGACGCTCTCGACAGTTGCAGCTACTGGGGACAAAGATTCCTGGCGCTCCCAGCTTGACGGCATCCAGAGGCGGTCGAGCTCAGGCCAAAGCTGAACCCGTGGCGCATCTGCCGACCCGTAGTCGTCAGGGAACTCCACTGCAAGCTTCCTCTTCCGAGATGGAGGCGGCAGCTTTTTCTCAGCAGGCAGAAGCGAGCTGGTCTCCCCCGTCACCGTGGCGTCAGTTGAAGCGTTTGGCGGCCTCGGTGGTGACAACACAGTGATGGGTTTGGCTCGAGACACACTTCCCAGTGACTCCAGCCTCTTCCTCAGCAATGCATCCACAGATGGGGCCTTTCCAGAGCGTGTCGATGGGCCAGTACCTGTTGACAGCATTTATTTGACGACTCAGTCTCGTCACAACAGTTGTAAATTGTATTTCATATTGAAAAGGGCGACGAACCCAAAAAATGTAAACTAACCCTAATCCATGTTTACCTGTTGATGTCGACATGTTCGCAGGTTCAGAAACTTCTTCTTCTAGAGAAGGCTCTTCGCGTTCGAACTTGAGACCGATGAAAGCTCTGTCCTTTAGAGGGACCCCCAACAGCACATCAGTCTTTTCTATGGCTTCAGCACCGACACCAACTGTGTCGAAAGATGCACCTACAAAAACACAAAAGTGAGACAAAGTCAAATCAACAAGCCCAAAAAACACCAAAAAACAAACAAAATACCTCTAGCCATCCACTCCCCCGTCAAGAAGTCGGAGTCAGTCCCTAAACTAGCCAACTCCACAAAAAAGAACCGACCCATCCACCCGCGGTCGTTCGACTTGTCCGCGCCAAGAAGAGCCTCCCTGTCGTCCTTGACATGCAGCAAGTACCTACCAGCCCCATAATTTTGGACCTTGTAGGTGTACACAAGGTCCTCAACCCGGAACTCCATGTCCAGTTTGCCGGCCAGATGGTCGACCAAGTGCATTACCCTCCAGACCTGCGGCATCAGTTGCGCCGGCTGCACCGCCAGTGCCCTTAGAACTCCTCGCACCAGTGGCGAGAAGGGATAAGTATACCCAATTCTGAAGGGGTACTCGTAGAAGCACACCCAGCCGTCCGATACCCAATCGGCCCGTTCGTCGGGCTGCGGCAAACGAATTACCGCCGACGAAGGAAAACCACACTCCTCCCTGAGCGCCTCCACATCCTGCTTCCCCCAAGTGGCCGGCCGAGCATTCTTTCTGTCCAGAATGTGGGTAGGGCTGAAAATTGGCCCCTCAACCAGATCGCACTCCACCACCACTCTCTTGTTCTTCGCGCGGGTGGATTTCGTTCCCATTCGCTGCGACATAGAGAAAATCGAAGAAAGAAAGAAGAAGAGAAGAAGATGGAAGCCGAGCAGTTACCTGAGAGAAGGAGAGAGAAATAGCGCCGATCATTTTTTCTGGGAAAGAGAAGAGAGAGATTGCAGAAGTGATTGCGGATGGTTGGAAGCGCAGTCCTATTTATTGGCGCAGATGGACGGTTGGCTTCTCCAAGGCAAAAGTAATCATGATTCTTACGCCGTCAGTGTTGGGGAGGTTAAGAGGCGGTTTCCATTTTCCTTCCGTGAAACCCATTTTTCCTTTTTGAACTTCCCGGAATAAATTCAAAATGGGTTTAGGGACAAATGTTAGGGGGGAAAATACCCTCTTGGTGACATGGGCATACATGGCAAGCATTGCATACGTGGCTGCCAACAAGGCGCAAGGTGACATTATTCGAACGGTATTCCCAACTGCTGGGCTCAAAACGAACGTTACAAACCCTTGATGAAGCCGGCCTTCATTACGCATTTATTATCTAATTATGGGAAATTATTCCATAAACG
Source organism: Spinacia oleracea (assembly GCF_020520425.1). Classification (NCBI taxonomy): domain Eukaryota; kingdom Viridiplantae; phylum Streptophyta; class Magnoliopsida; order Caryophyllales; family Amaranthaceae; genus Spinacia; species Spinacia oleracea. The sequence continues at coordinate 27,374,092 of NC_079491.1, read as the reverse complement.
TTACACTCTTGTTGTAAATGCCTATAAAATGGCTTAGTCTTGTCTATTTTACATACATGATTTTCCAAGCAATAAACCTACGATTATCCTATGCTATTACAACTTGCTCTCACCATTCTCAATTATCTAGCTCGATCGATTGTTAGCACCTTCATCAAGGCAAGTTCGTCTATAATTCGAATTTGCCTAAAACATTGTATATTAATTGTATGTGTGTACATTGTCGAGTCTTGAGTTCGCCTTTAATAAAATATTAATAAACGTAAAGTGCAACCCGAACAAGCTTCAAAACTCTTGGAACGTATATACCTTGAGTATGAACAATGGGGGGAGTCTTGCCGGAAAGCTCGTACTCCTACTAATGATACAAGACGTTGTTTCATTTATATTATGCGCAGGAATTCCGTCGGTATGGCCCGACACTCGGTATGGCCCGATTTTATTATTATTATATTTGGTGTATGGTTGGCTCCCATCACTTTTCCTTTATGGAATATTTCTTTGGCCCGTTCGAAGCTTATTCTAATTAAATTGTGAGTCAAGAGTCGAGTCAAGAGTCGAGTCTTGTATTCATGATTGATTGTTAATTATTATATGGCTTTCGCATGTTGATTAACACTTAGTGAGTGATGCATGTTTTAGTTTCATTCACCATATGCTTGTAAGTACTCAGCTTTTGCTGACTACGTGCTTTGTGTGTTTTGGTCATGGCCTTTTCCCTAATGACCCTATGATGATCTATCATTTGCACTTGCATTGATGGGGAGTAGAATAAAATAGCAGGTTGGTAGATCGGAATCATGTGGCTTGGGATGATCGAGAGAGTTGCATGTTTTCGTATTTTGAACTATTTAACTTTACTTTAATTATGTTTGAAACGTTTGAATTATTTATACATTGGGTTTTGGGCCATCATGGTTCCAAATTGTAGGAGGCCTCAATATTTCATTAATTATAGTTTTTAAAAGTTAGTTGACATTTAATTCCGCTGCGTAATTCTGGTAATAGCCTTAACCGTTATCACGGTGGCGGTAATACTTTAGTAATTCCTTTCTTTTAAGTCGGAAAATGGTTTTATAAAAGCAAGGAATTATTAGGGTGTTACAAAGTGGTATTTGCAGAGCTCTAGTTTGAGAGCTGCTTTGCATTAACTAATAGTGCAAAGTGGTAAATCCTTAAACTACAATTGCGGAACTTTAGGATTTTCGAAAATTATTTTCCTAAAGTCAAAACGTATTATTTTGAGTACTCAATATTTTAAAGGCCAAATATCAATTATTTTGGGTCGTTCGAAATTAGTTGAAAAGTCGGATTATTATTTAATATTAATTAAATTTTTCGAATTTTTTTTATCTTTTTTTCGAAATTTTCGAATTAATTTCTAATTTATTTTATTAATTCCGGAAATTATTTTATTTAATTATCCGAATTATTTTAATTATTTATTTATTTATTTATTTTTATTCGAATATTATTTCGAATTTATGTTTAAATTTTTTTCGGATCTCTTTTTTTATTTATCCGAAATTTATTTATTTATTTATTTAATCAATCAATAATTCTTATTTATTTTCGATTTTAATTTAAATAATTTCAACAAAGTTAGGAGTTATTTCTTAATTAATTTCAAAAATTTACCTTATTTTCAAGTGAGAAATGGGTAGATTAAGAAAGGGCATATTAGTCTAAGAATGCATATTATGTGACAATGTGATTTATTAAGTGCCATGTATATGTTCTAACCATGTTTTATCTTGCTTTATGTGATTAATTGCATCATATTTCATGTTGAGCATGTAATTGTGCATTGAAATTGTATAGCTCCACGAACTATTTATTGTATCCTTTTGGGGTTGGAATTTCTATGGAAACGCGTTAGTAAGACACTTGAGTTGTGAATTTTCAGGAATTAAGGATGCTACCTTCTAAGTTCACCAGTCTAGGATACTTAGAGAAGATGGATAATGAGACTCCTCGCACGTATGTTCAGAAGATCGTGTTTGCTTGTGACTATTTGGCTTCGACCAAGAATATGCCCCACCTTAGGCACAAAGATATGATGGCTAGTATGGTTATACATTGTTTACCCCATAAGAACCCTTACATAGACCTCAAGAACAAGTTCAGTGACATGCATTTTGGTGATGGTACCCCTAATTGGTACAAATATGGGACTAGTGACGGTAGGTGGAAGTATGACTCTGAGGTTCTTGCTACTATCTTAGAGGTTGCAGAAAATAGCTATGAGGATGGGAAGTATTCTGCGGGTTTTGGTATGGGCTATGGAGGAATAGAAAGTGATGGTGAGGATGGCATGATCCATGATGAGCACACTAGTGAGGTTGAGGAGGATAGTGATGATGATGTGGTAGAGATTGAAAATCCTAACCCTATAGTTCCTGAACCCACTATTGAGATATCCAGTGGATCTGAAGATGAGTTTGAAGAGAATAATGTGGTTGATAGTGAGCCACAGCAAAACGATGAGGCTATGCATGAAGACTCGGATCCGGAAGAAGACTTGGATGATCCTAATGATCAAGACTTTACTCCAGAGCAATACAAGGAAAGAAATGATCGTCGTGATGACGTTAGTCTCTAGAGAAATGTAATCCTTAGTTTTATTTTTCGTTGATTAATAAAGTGGCAAAGCTACTATTTATGGTTTTAGTTTTTATAGTTGGAGAATAAATGATATGGCATTAGTGGATGTAAGACTTATTCATTGGAGTTTTAATAAAAGAGTAGAATTTCCTTTTTCGTTATCCTTTAAGTTCAATTCTCAATTCTAAGCCTTGTGGGTATCGCAAAGGGATTACTTGTTATTTCTTCAATGAAATTTTATGTGCAAGGTCGTTTAGTAGCAACCATCTAAATTTACTTGCATCGAATAGTGGGGTGAGAAGGCCCAAGAATGGCGCCAACTCTTCCCCTAGGTTACGTCTAAATGTGTTCTTGTTGTGAGTAGGTTCGTGATTGAACTAGTGCCTTAGTAATGTCCTGTCCAACCAATATTAAAGTTAGCCTTTTTATTTATTCAGGAGAAGGGATATGGCTAACCAAGAGATTTCTGAAGTGGTTAGACAACTAGCTGAGGTAGTTCGAGACCTAGCTCAAACCAGAGCCAACCCAATGCATGATTCGGCTGGGGAAATGTTTAAGAAAATAGCTCAAAGCAAGCCTCCACTCTATAGCGGAGAGATTGAGCCCAGTTTGCTTGAGAACTGGTTGAGAGAGTTTGATAAACTCATTGTAGCTGTGAATTTCCCCGAAAACCTTAGGGTGAATAGTGTTGTGTACTACCTAAGAGGTGAAGCTGATTTATGGTGGCAACGATGTGAAAATACCCTTAGAGCCACACCTAACTTTGGATGGGAAGCATTCAAAACTGCACTAAGGAACAAGTTTTACCCACCTTATCTGAAGAAACAAAAGGCGCAGGAGTTCATTGAACTCAAAATGGGAGGTCTGTCTGTGACGGAATACTATTCTAAGTTTATAGAGATGTCTAGGTTTGCACCTGAAGTGGTGGCAACGGAAGAGGTCAGGGCTCAAAGATTTGAGAATGGTTTGACCATGGACTTACAGCTGTTTTTGTCTGGAGAGACCTTTACCTCATTAGACACCCTATACGGCAAAGCTGCTCACCTGTATGGGTTACAGCAAAGGAAGAATGGTAGTGCTGAAAAGAGAAAGGATGGTGGAAGCTCGAATCAAGGAAATAACCATCAGAATCAGGGGAATTTTATGAAGCACAAAGGAAATGGGAACTTCCAGTTTAGGGCTAACAATGGTTGTAATTGCAACAACCAAGGGGGTGGAAATCAGTCTGGAAGGAATGGAGTACAGACCTACGAATGTAGGCGCTGTAACATGAATCACCCTGGAAAGGATTGTGATGGAAACTTGGTGACTTGTAGGTTCTGTCAGAAGTTAGGCAATAGGGAGTATGAATGCTATTCTAAGAATGGAAAGCCTAACCAAGGTAACCACCAAGGAAATAACCGGAACAATCAGAACCGGAATGGGGGAAATGGAGGTGGAAACCAAAGAAACCACCAAGGTGGTAACAATGGCAATAGCAATGGCAATCACCAGAACCATGGAAAGCCTGGAGGGAGCCAACAGTAGAATGGGAGCCGAAACAACAATGGGAACACCAATGGAGGTGGCTATAACAAAGGAGTTGCCCAAGGAAAGTTGAATGTGATATCTAGGCAAGAAGCGGAGACTTCCTCTGACGTCATAGCGGGTACTTTTTCTATTAATTCCGTTTTAGTTAAAGTTCTATTTGATTCTGGTGCGACTTATTCTTTTATATCAGTAGATGCTTTGGGGAAACTAGGGTTGAAAGAGCCTGAACCAATTGAGGTACCCGTAGTCATACCTACTGGTAGTATAGTGAAGTGTACCAAAATTCATAGAGATGTGCCTTTGACCATAGCCAAGATCGTATTCTTATCTAACCTAATCGAATTTGAGTTAGGAGAGCTAGATGTAATTCTAGGGATGGATTGGTTGGCCAAGTTCAAAGCCAAAATAGAATGTGAGAAGTAGAAGGTTCAGTTGAGGTCTAGCCTAGGCAAGGTAGTGTCATATCGTCATTTTGGTAAGCCTAAGAACATAAGAATCATCACGGCAATGGAACTCGTGAAGCTAGTCAATAAAGGGAACCCAGCCTTCTTATGTAATGTGAGGAACCTAGGGAATGTGATCAAGGATCAGCCTGAGGATATTGCAGTAGTCAATGAATTCCTTGATGTATTTCCAGAAGAGATCCCGGGGATGCCTCCCAATCGACCTATCGACTTTACCATAGATTTAGTGCCTGGAACCGCCCCTATTTCAAAAGCACCTTATCGAATGGCTCCAGCAGAAATGAATGAGTTAAAAGGCCAACTAGAGGATCTATTGGAGAAAGGTTATATTAGGCCAAGTGCATCGCCTTGGGGAGCACCAGTGTTGTTTGTGAAGAAAAAGGATGGAAGTATGAGGCTCTGTATAGACTACAGGGAGCTCAATAAGGTCACAATCAAGAACAAATATCCATTACCTAGGATAGAAGACCTATTTGACCAACTAAAAGGAGCAGGAATCTTTTCAAAGATCGATTTGCGTTCGGGTTATCATCAATTGAGAATCGCTGACCATGACATACCAAAGACCGCATTCAGGACAAGATATGGACATTATGAGTTCACTGTTATGCCTTTTGGGTTAACCAATGCCCCTGCAATATTTATGGACTTAATGAACCGTGTATTCCATGCATATTTGGACAAGATTGTAGTGGTTTTCATAGATGGCATCCTAGTGTATTCAAAGAGTGAAGAAGATCACGCGGAACACTTGAGATCGGTGTTGAGTACCTTGAGAGATAACCAGTTGTATGCCAAGTTCTCAAAGTGTGAGTTTTGGTTGGAAAGAGTTGCATTTTTGGGACATTTTGTGTCAAAGGAAGGAGTGGCAGTTGACCCTACTAAGATCAAAGCTGTTAGTGAATGGCCTACACCCAAGAGTGTGACTGACATTCGTAGTTTTCTGGGATTAGCTGGCTACTATAGGCGCTTTGTGCAAGACTTCTCTAGGATAGCCAAGCCCATGACTACCTTGATGAAGAAGGAAACCAAGTTTGAATGGAGTGACCAGTGTGAGGAAGCATTCCAAGCTTTAAAGACGCGATTGACAACCGCGCCAGTATTAACCTTACCAGATGAGAGTGGTGCATACGATGTGTATAGTGATGCCTCTAAGAATGGTTTAGGGTGTGTATTGATGCAGAACGGGAAGGTTATTGCGTATGCGTCAAGGCAATTGAAGCCATATGAATCCAATTACCCTACCCATGATTTAGAGCTAGCTGCTATAATGTTTGCATTGAAGATATGGAGACACTATCTGTATGGTGTGAAGTGTAGGATATTTACGGACCACAAGAGTTTGAAGTACATCTTCACACAGAAGGATTTGAATATGCGCCAACGAAGGTGGTTTGAGTTAATTAAGGACTATGATTTGGACATCCAGTACCATGAGGGAAAAGCCAATGTAGTTGCGGATGCCTTGAGTAGGAAATCAAGTCATAGTGTTAATGCGTTAGTAGTTGCTAACGAGCTGTGTAAGGACATGCAGCGTTTGAACCTTGAAATAGTAAGTGGTGAAAGCCTTGTGGGAATAATGAATGCCTTAACCATCCAGCCGTCGATATTTGATGAGATTAAGGAGAATCAGGCAGGTGATGTAAAGTTGGAGCGAATCAAGGAAAAGATTTCGCAAGGTAAGGAGTTAGATTTCCGAATCCATGATGATGGAAGTTTGAGGTACAAGGGCAGGTGGTGCGTGCCTCAACATTGTGCATAATTGAAGGAGAAATTGATGAAAGAAGGGCATAATATGCCATATTCTGTGCACCCAGGTGGTGACAAGTTGTATAAGGACTTGAAAAAGGTCTATTGGTGGCCAAGAATGAAGAAAGAAGTGGCTGAATTTGTGGCTAGATGTCTGACTTGTCAGAAGGTTAAGATTGAGCATAGGAGACCTCAAGGGAAGGTCCAACCTTTAGAGATTCCAAGCTGGAAATGAGACTGTATTTCTATGGACTTTGTCACTTGTTTACCTAAGTCAAAGACTGGGAATGATACAATTTGGGTTGTGGTAGATAGGTTGACTAAGTCAGCAGTGTTTATACCAATGAAGTAAACCTGGAAAATGGAACAACTTTCTAAAGCCTACATTAAGAATGTTGTGAGGTTACATGGAGTTCCTAAGGATATCGTATCAGATAGGGATTCAAGGTTTCTTTCGAATTTCTAGAAAAGTGTGCAGAAGAGCTTTGGTACGACATTGAAAATGAGTACAGCCTTCCACCCAGCCACGGATGGACAAACTGAAAGGACTATCCAAACCCTGGAGGACATGCTTCGGGCATGCGTTATTGATTTCCAAGGAAGTTGGGAAGATAGCCTAGATTTGATTGAGTTTTCCTATAACAATAGCTATCATGCTAGCATTGGAATGACACCATTTGAGGCTTTGTATGGACGAAAATGTAGAAGTCCACTTTGTTGGAACGATATTAGTGAAACCATAGTGTTGGGACCCCAAATGATACAGGACACCATGAACCAAATCCGAACCATCCAATCAAAGATTCAAGCGGCGTAGGATCGCCAAAAGAGTTATGCAGACTTGAAACGTAGGGATGAAGAGTTCAACATAGGTGATAAAGTGTTGCTCAAAGTGTCACCAATGAAAGGTGTCATGAGATTTGGAAATAAAGGGAAGTTAAGCCCTAAGTACATAGGGCCATATGAGATCTTAGAAAGAATCGGAAAGGTAGCCTATAGACTAGCCTTGCCTATGGACTTGCATAGAGTGCATAATGTGTTCCACATATCTTAGTTAAGGAATTATATCCCGGATAAATCGCATGTGTTGCAACCGGAGACCATAGAATTAGACCAAAGTCTAACCTTTGAGGAAAGACCTGTCAAAATCCTTGATAGCAAAATGCGTAGTACGCGTACTAAAGATGTGAAAATTGTCAAAGTGTTGTGGTCTAATCAAGAATCTGAGGAAGCCACTTGGGAAGCGGAGGACGAAATGAGAAAGAAATATCCCGAGCTTTTTCCCGAGGTTAGTTGAGTTACGGGGTCGTAACTCGTGTCTTTTAAAGGGGGTAGAGTGCGGTAGAATTTCGCGCTTTTTACCTTGTTTTCCCCTATTTTATGCTCAATTTAGTGCTTTCTATTGAATTTGCACTTATTATTGTCTTGTTTAATCATGTAAAGAGTACATCAACTTAGAAATTTTGTAAATGAACGTATTGAAAGTCTCAGAAAGTCTCAAGTTTTGAGTTAAATTTTGATTTCCGAACCCAAGTTTCGGGACGAAACTTCTTTTAAGGAGGGTAGACTGTAATACCTCGTATTTTTATAATATTTATAATTATATTTTATTATATTTATGAAGAATTTTACGATTTATTAACATTTAAATAATATTTAAATTTTATTTTATTTAATGTATTTTAACTAATTAGAATATTTATTATTTTAATAAATTACGAAACGTATTTAATTCTTGAGTCGGGAAATTAAATGAGTTGCAAATGATTTTTAAAGGCTTCGGGTTTTAAATGAAAAGTCCAATTCGTTTTACTAAACGAGCCCAATCAAAAGTATTTAATTCAAGTCCTAAGCTAGCCCAATCATTTAATTCCCTAAGCCCAATTCTAATTTCCCAAGCCTAGCCCATTAACAATAAGGAGCCTATAAATAGGACTCCTCATCATTAATTGACCCCCTATTTTGTCATAAACCCTTTTCTCTTTCTTGCCCAACACTTCTCCTTCTCTCTCTCCCTTTTTGTTCGACCGGCTCACTCGGCCCGCAAGCACGAGCCTCGTGCTGTTGCGTCGCTGCTTCTCCCTTGTGCCCTCGTGTGCCCTCGCGCGCCAGCGCCCACACTCCCTCTCTCGCCCCTCGCACGCAAGCGCCCGCACTCCCTCGCTCGCTCTCTCGCGCCAGCGCGCGCTGTCCCTCTCGTCTCTCGCCCGCAACCGCAGCGTGCCCTCGCGCCTGCGCTGCTGCTTGCCTTGTTGTTTCTCGCATGCTCAGCGCACGCCCTCGCTCTTGCCCCTTCTCTCGCGCGCGCGCCCATGCGTGTCGTGTGCCCTGTCCCGCGCGCAAGCGCTGCTGCGCTCTTCGCCCCTGCGAGCACACACGCGTGCGTGTGTGTGTTGTTCGTGCTCGTAATTCAATTCCTTTTCGCCTAATCACTCTAATTCGTGATTGTTCCGTGCTATAGGCCGGATTGGTATAATTCTCTTCTTCCTTACCTATTCTATTTAAATTCCGTATTTTAAATTATTATATTAATATTGTTTTGAGTAATTAAAATGCTGGGAACCGGTTATGAATACCGTGGTTTGAGGATTTGCGTGTTGTGATTCGTTAGGTTTGTTTTAATTATTAAAGGATGAATTTTCAGATTTGTTTATTGAATAAAGCATTGATTTTTATGATAATAGTGTTATTGGGGTTTTCAAGTTAGGGTTTTAACCTAGACCTAATGAGTCAATTGATTAGCATAATTAGGTGATGATTTTAATTATGATAATCAATTATATTTTCAGATTTGAATAAAGGTTTAAAGCGTCGATTTTTATTGATTTTAAAGGCGGAAAAAGTATGTTTTCGTACTAAGGATTGATTTTACAAATTGAGACGTTTTGATTTTTGAAAAACGATTGAATTCTAAAGTTTAAAGGAGGTCTTAAATTTTATAAAGTTGCTGGAAATTTAATGACAATGGAAATAATTTAAGTTTCATTATTTTGATGATAGGAGGTGATTTCTAGTTGAGTGCTCGTTATTGCAAAGTGGCCCCTACGCTTAGGTATTCAAGGTACGTACAAGTCTAGGGCGACCACACCTTTTGTCAATGACATTACATGATTGTTGATGACGTGAATTACATTATGTGGAATCATGTTGTTTTGGTGAACGAGCATGTGATTTGTGATGACGGATTTATTGGATTAATTGTTGAAGAAGCATGTTGGAATTATTATGAGTATGGGTTTCATTGTCAATCATGTTGTTCAATATTTATGCATGTATGGTTATTTCACATGCAAGGGATGGATTATTTATTCGTATGCTATTGTACGGGATGTCTAGCATACTTTGAGCCAATTATTCGTACCTCGTTGTACTATTTATTTTACCACATGTGAAGGGTTAGCTCACGTAAGCCACCGCACATGTAGGGTTCAGTTGGGAATGTTATGTATGAAATGCATTAGGATTTGTCGTGCAAGGGCACAACCCTCATGTTAATATGCATGATGTGGAGTCTCACTTTGGTGAGGAGGAACATGGTAGTAATATCACAAGTGTCTTGCTTGGTTGATCACAAGTCTTAAAGCATTAAAATAAGATTGTTTTGGTTGTTGTTTATTAATTGTATGTGTGTACATTGTCGAGTCTTGAGTTCGCCTTTAATAAAATATTAATAAACGTAAAGTGCAACCCGAACAAGCTTCAAAACTCTTGGAACGTATATACCTTGAGTATGAACAATGGGGGGAGTCTTGCCGGAAAGCTCGTACTCCTACTAATGATACAAGACGTTGTTTCATTTATATTATGCGCAGGAATTCCGTCGGTATAGCCCGACACTCGGTATGGCCCGATTTTATTATTATTATATTTGGTGTATGGTTGGCTCCCATCACTTTTCCTTTATGGAATATTTCTTTGGCCCGTTCGAAGCTTATTCTAATTAAATTGTGAGTCAAGAGTCGAGTCAAGAGTCGAGTCTTGTATTCATGATTGATTGTTAATTATTATATGGCTTTCGCATGTTGATTAACACTTAGTGAGTGATGCATGTTTTAGTTTCATTCACCCTATGCTTGTAAGTAATCAGCTTTTGCTGACTACGTGCTTTGTGTGTTTTGGTCATGGCCTTTGCCCTAATGACCCTATGATAATTTATCATTTGCACTTGCATTGATGGGGAGTAGAATAAAATAGCAGGTTGGTAGATCGGAATCATGTGGCTTGGGATGATCGAGAGAGTTACATGTTTTCGTATTTTGAACTATTTAACTTTACTTTAATTATGTTTGAAACGTTTGAATTATTTACACGTTGGGTTTTGGGTCATTATAGTTCCAAATTGTAGGAGGCCTCAATATTTCATTAATTATGGTTTTTAAAAGTTAGTTGACATTTAATTCCGCTGCGTAATTCTGGTAATAGCCTTAACCGTTATCACGGTGGCGGTAATACTTTAGTAATTCCTTTATTTTAAGTTGGAAAATGGTTTTATAAAAGCAAGAAATTATTAGGGTGTTACAAACAACATATCACAGTTGTTGGCATCCACCATATAACTCATCATGTATCAACATATCTTAAAAAAATTGAGTAAAGGGGGACATACTAGCTTATCTAAGCATCATATGCCGTAGTTGTATAAGGAAATGCTGACGAACATGCCTAGAGGAAATAACTGCATCGTCATCCTCATCCTCACACTCACCAACATAAACTAGTTCGAAAGTATCAGATCCAGTTTGTTCCTTGCATGCAACAGGAGACCAAAAAACAGGGTCATTAGTATCATCAGAGATAACAGAGGACACCAAAAACACGAATGAATCTCAGGAATACACGATTTAATCCCATAAATTCATCATCTAAACTTTAAAAACCCGATTAAATTATAAAATCCAGAAATAATCATAAAAATTCCGGTTAATCAACACAATCCCGATAATATCAAAAAAATGTGGATTTAATAAAAAAATATTCCAAATAAATCATAAAATTTATATCAACGAATTAAATCCATACAGATTAACAAAAATCCTAATTTTCAAGTTTTACCCAGAAAACCCCTAGAAAATCGTGTTTTACCCAGAAATAAAAAAAATCGTAGAAATTCAAGATGTATACCTCAACTTCATCGTCGTCTCCAAAATCTTGTAGATCTGAGGGTGTGGGCTTGTGATCATCATATTTTGACTCAATCTCTTCACCAACCTCCACCTCCTTATTCTCAAACCATGCCTTAAGATAATTAGGAGTACTTGTATTCTCTTTCTGGGCCATCATCTGGTTATGCAAAAACTCGCCAGAATACTAGTGCTCGATGTTGGGACAATTACAGTTGGAACCCCAATCGCAGTTGGGATCAAGAATTCGTTGCCTAGAAGTACCAAGCAGGGATTGCGCCAAAGTTTAGAAGAGGGAGATCCCATGAATAATCTCAATGAAAACCATAGAAATCTCCGATTTTTTCCCTCAAATATTTCAAGAAAAAAACAACTCGCAGCGAAGAGATAGGACGAAAAGGGGGACAAATTTAAAGGGGATATGATCGGAATGATTTTCCGATGTTAGTGTATGGAGATTTTTAATAGAAAAAGGGAAGGGTGAAGTAACTAAATAATGGTGGGTGGAGATTTTAAGGGTAGAATATGAATAGATTCTTAGGTATTTGAAGTAATTAGATGGAAAAATAATGGTATTTTGGTCAAAAGCATGTCCAAAAATAGAATTAGGATGATCAAATAGGAACGCTATTTCAAAAAACAAGATCATTTAACAACGGAGGGAGTAATACATTATTTCTAAAGAGCTAAAAATGAGAATGTTAATCATTAATCAAACGTTGTTTTACCGATTGCATACTTTTGTTTATGTCAATGAAGAGCAAGCTCCAGACAGAAAATAAAATTACAAACTAAGAATTTTGGATAAAACGTGGCCACACTAATCCCATTAGGCCATTTAGTCTTCGTGAAGTATCTATCCTTCTGAGTAGGCCTGGTTATAGGGTGGGTCATTTGCGGGTCATAGGAAAATATGTATGGGTCAGGGTTGGGTCATAGCCAAAAACCAATAGGGTCTATAGCGGGCCGACCTTTGTGGTTAAGCCCATCGAATAAGAACAGGTTTCTGGTCAACGTAAACTCTCCAAAAAGTAAATTCTCGGTTATGTTGCAAACTCTCCAGAACAATGTAAAATCTTGGTTCTGTTGCAAACTCTCCAGAACAATGTATTGCATACTCATTTTTTCTTAGACATTCTATATATCAAATACTAACCGTGCATTAACCATTTCCCCATATTTAAAATACATTCCCAACAAACAATTACCCAAATAAAATAGGAAAAGAATCACCACAAGCATTAATTACAAAATGGTATGTAAAATTATTGATCAGGTTGGATCCTAAATTAATCACTCAAGATCCTACTACATATACACTAGGTGTACAAAACATCTTGTACACCAAGCCTTTCATTGGTTAAAAAGACATCTTTAAAGATGTAATATAAATTCTAAGTTTATACTTGAATTTGAACATTTGATTTGCCCTTTCCCCACCTAGACGATTACATATTTAATTGTCTAAACTCTAGACGTACATCTTGAATAGTTGAATTGAATTTAGTTTTAGTGTTTGGGTTATGACTATGAGTATTTGAGTGATTGAATTTAATTTGTAATTTGTGTACTTTATTTGGGGAAGAATATTATATGTTTCTTGTTCAAGTTTGTATTCTCATGAATTATGATTTAATTGTTCAAGTTTCTTAGCCGCCCCAGTCCCTGCTCCTCTGCTAGATTGGTATATTAGTATGCTAGATTGGGATTCTCTCCATTTCAAGTTGTTAATTAATAGAAGTTTAGTATGGGTGATCAAGTATTGAATTATTGTTTGGTCACTTTTATAGAACGAGACATTTTTATCCAAGTTAGTGATGATGCTATTAGGAAGCGGTTTCAAAGAATGCAAAATCGTTGAGGAAAAATGTAATTTTCTACTTTTTAAGAAACATATTTTCGTTAGTTTTATTGTATCTTATGAACGAATTTATTAGTTTGTGTTTTGAAATTTGTAGGTGACTTTTAATTTTTTTTTTTTTTGCAATGAAGTTGCATTAAATTTGGGACCCCATTTTATAATTCATGGGTCCGCCCCTGTATGTCATGATAATAGTTTAGAAACTTTTGCATACAATATAAATTTCATAACTGAATAAATCAAAATCATACAATGATAAAATGTAAATTGAACTAAATGTATGATGAATGATGCATTCACCTACTAATTACACATGCACATGAATGTAAGACTCAAAATGCAAAATAATATACAATGTGGATTATAAAATCCATAACCTTTTGGACTTCGGGTCCATGAGCTCATTTTAATCATTATGATTATGTCGACTGTAATCCCCGTAAATTTATAAACGTTATTTATATATTTTAACGTATAGTTAATTATATTTAAATAGAATTTACGAATTTAAAAATAAAAATGTAATTAATGGATATTTAATTTTATACGTTTTAAATATTTCAATGATTTATGAAATTAAAATAATTTTAGAATTTTATGTTGAAAAGAAATCGAATTACGAAAACTGATTGAATTTAGAAAACAATCCTAACCATTTTGGATTCAAACAACCTTAATTCTACTCCTAGCCCAATTGGGTAAAGCCCAAAACAATAAAACCCAAAATAATCATCCCTCCCCTTTTCTATTTCACGTGAAACAAAATAATTACATCAAACACTCTTCTCCTTCACTATTCACGTGAACAAGGACCTCACCCCTGCCTCCATTGTGGCTGCTGCCCAGCCGCCACCACCGCCGGCGCTCCTCTCCTCCGTCGTCACTCTCTGCTTGCCGCTGGTAACCTCCTTCTCCTTCGTTCTTCCTTTTTTTTCTTTCTCCTTTGGTTTAGTTCTTTCGCGCCTTAATAGTAGTTGTTTCGTCGACCAGCAACCGCAGCCACAACCGAGTCTCGTCGCCCTGCCGACGACCACCCACCTTGCTGCACCGCCTCCGCCGCCCAGCTTCTCATCGCCGCCCAACTTCCCCGTCGGCTTCTTCTTTCTCCTCCTTCACGTGGAAGTTAACCCTTGTCCTTTATATTTATTTCTTGCTCTACAAGCTTTTCTCACGGCACCAATCAACCGCGCAACCACCCACGCCACCAGCTATGTCGCCCTGCCAGACCACCGCCTGCTGCCGCCATTGTCGTCGGCCAGCAGCTCCTTCTATTCTTTATTTGGTTATTTCTTTAAACCCTAAACTAATTTAGTGTTTTAATTATGTTTTATTAATATAATTCATGTTTTTATCGAATTAAATTATAATTTTTATCATTAAGTTAAGAATTTCAGATTATATATTTTGCATGATTAATAATTTAATTTTCAGATTTATATAATTGAATTAAAATAAGGGTTTTAATTATTAGAGGCTTGAATTTTAAGCCTTTAATGGTGTTAAGTCATGGTAGAATGATTATGGATTATTAAAATTATTATTTTATGTTCTAAGCATGATAATTTGGTTTTGAGAAAGCTTTAAACGATTTCATATTGCTGGAAATTTAAAGTACGATGTTTGCAAAGAGTTTTCAACGAATTTCAATCACTAATTCAATAATTATGATGAAAGGAAATCAAATACTCGAGTTTTGATATTGGGGAAGGTTCTAAATATGTTTAGGATGTATTTAGAATGCTTTGTTATTATTGTGAATGATTTGAAGTTGATTGGGAATCCTTACTGGTTGTTTTTAATTAGGTGGAGAATTCTTTGTAGGCGACCCTTGAGATTGTTATAGTAGCCTATCAATTTGTTTACACAAGGTACGTACATACCTGTATGCTTGGAGATGTGTGTTATTTGTTGAAACCATGTTGAAATTGTTGATGAACTTGGTTATGTTGAAATTACATGTTTAATATTGTTGGATGGACATGTTGAACATATATTTCGTTAGGAGAATCATAACATGTTAGTATGGATGATTGATGCAAACATGTTGGTTGGGAACACTAGATTATTTTATATATATGTTGATTCAGATCGATTGATCGTTGTTCCCTTTTAGCTTTTCACTACTTTATGAAGGCCGAGGACCTTGTTTAGTAAGTTGAAACCTTATACCCATATAGAGGGGTTGATCAGTATTAAAGGAAATGTTGAATTAATTGGAATAAGTCTTGATTGATACCTCTGTGATCACTTACTTAATTCCAAGATAAAAACAGTTGAGAATAATTGTGGATTGTATGACTTATGTGATTGTTGAGTCACAACAGAGTTTTAATTTGTAAATCATGTAAAGTGAAACTGAATAGCAATAGCTTTAGACTGTGCACGTCTGAAGTGACGGACAATCAGGAGTTGGGGTCATGGGTCGCCTATGGCTTTTTCTGGGCCGGATTGATCACCGGTTCTATTTTAGTCAAAAGTTCCTCGATATCGCAGGTCATTGGGGTTACGGAGTCGCGCCCGTACCTCGTCTTCTTTAGTGAAGGCTTCTAGTAGACAACTCAGTCCATTGACTATTTCAATTAAAATAATGTTAATGATACAAAGGTCTAGTTCAGTCAAATGTAGTTTTCAAGTCAATATGTTTTGGTTATCCTTGCTTATGTTTTATTAGTATCATGTTAGGATTGTTCGTTTAATAGAATCATGTTAGGATTATTATTGTTTTAGTATGTAGTACTCAACATTGCTGATTACGTGCTTTGTTTGTGTGTGTTGATCATGGCTATGCCTTATTGATCCTGTGATGACCCATTTTGGTGAGTACGTAGTCTCTAAAGATCAATAAGCATTGTCCATCTACAGGTTTGAAGATGATGCATCATTGGGATCGGGATTTGAGAGTTTGTCGTTTAATTTGAATTTCTAAGTTGGATTTGGTTTGTTTAAGTGGACTTTAAAACTTAGTGAATTAGTAACATTAACTTTTCTTTTTGTTGGTTGGTTTTGGACTTAATTCCGTAGTTGACTATTTACAAACTTAAAGTTAGTTTTATGTTTTCCGCTACAAAATTCTGAATAAGCCGATACGTTTTCACACGGGCGATAATGCCTTGATAATTCTCTACGTTTTATTTTAAAAGGGTTATTTTAGCAAAGAGAGAATTGTCGGGGTGTTACATCGACATCAACAAGAACATATATTTCAGATCCCCATTCTCAAGGCCATTACTTTTCGCATTTGCATATCGGTTTCATCGTATACCGACATCATCAAGTATTAGTTAATATATATTTTGCATGCTGTTCATCGATGATATCTGAATACATATTAATTCGGTACTATTAAAATTTTCTCATAGACCATCTAATTTTGTTCAGATATCAATACCACTTCAAGGTATTTCATACACTATATATTAGTGTTTTCTTTATTTTCAATAATATCACCAACTGCACTATCTTGCCCTTTTCATATAAATACATCTTTATCGCACTATGTTGGAACCGTATATATAATATACACTTCAGGTGTAGAGATTTAAATTAATATTGGTAAGATATATGTGTCTCAACACTTAATATTTGTATCATCGAGCACTATGACCATTATACACCTTTAAGCCTCTGAACATGTAACAACTTAACACAATCAAGTCATAGATATTTATGTCTAAACATATTTCAAGGACATAAATTAAGCTGGCATGTACACTTACTCATATGATGATCAATTTATTATCTTTCAATTTTGCCAACTTATTCTAGCTCGTCTCCACCTATGTTGGGAAAATATTTTCAATATATTATGGGGTATAAAATTCTTCACCAACTAAATAATACACTTTTCAACGTGTATTTTGATAAATGTTTCAGACTTTTGTTCGATCTCTTCTGGAGATATCAACATTGATTGTGGGGAGTAGATTCAATATGTAGTTGTTATTCTACATATTTTCTCTTTTCGTGCTGACGTATGATTGCCCAAATCAAGAGATTTATGATACTTAAATCAATCACAAAGCACTTGTAATAAGTTAAACTTCTTGGTGATTTTCAAGTCACCTACTATCATTACGATGAACTTCAGGCCACTTACTATCATGGTGAACTTCAAATCACCTATCATTATACAATTTTTCAAAATCATTAATATCTCTTGTATGTATTTATTTTCTCATTTGAGTCATTATAAGTTTTTGATTGAAATACAACTCAACCTCATCATTATGTCTTGCCTTTGGATATATACATGTGAGGGAGTGTCAGCACATAAACTTATATTTGACAGGAATTTTCAAATTCTCATGATGGGTGTTCTTAAACCCGGATGGCCTGGATTATCACATCATGTAATATCATACGAAATATTTCATTTTCCAACTTCTGGTTAGGTTCTCAAAGTGGTCAATGTAATTATAATAATATAAAACTTGGCCATATTGTGATGTGATATAACGGCACAAACTGGTGTCTCAATTATAACGGCAAGACAATCTAAACAAAACTTATGGAAGATAACATGTACTCTTCAGGAGTATCCATTACAATTTTGGTACATATCACAAAAGTATCTATCTTCAGAATGTAGTCGTGTACTCATGCTCATAAAGCGAGTCAATAAGATATGAACACATATTTGTACCAAATTCAAGATAATTGAATTATAATCTTGATCATTTACTACTAATTTTATTATGTTGAGAGCTATCTCCCCCTAATCCTTGCATGTATTCATGTATAAATTTGGTTCGGGGAGCGTGCTACAATCATTGTCTATTAGTGATGAGCGGCATTTATGCCGCTCTTAGCTTAGGAATTCTTGCTATTTTTCTTTATTTTTGCATGATTTTGTATAGTTTTGTTTTCATTTATATGCTTCTATCCACTTTGATCTTTTATAGGTAAAAGTGGAATAAACGGGAAATTTCAAAGAAGAAGTGCAGAAAACAGGGTTGTGCGCACGCACAATCCAGTTGTGCGCGCGCACGATGAAGAAAAGTTGCTAATGCACGTTTTCAGAGTCTGTGCGGGCGCACAAGATTGTTGTGCGTCCGCACAAGTTCCAAGTGTTAATTTCAGAACTCTCTGCCAAATATGTGCGCCCACACACCTTCCAACGATGCGCTCGCACACAACTGTTGTGATGAATTTCAGGATTTTCTGCCAATTTTGTGCGCCCACACGCCTTTCAACGGTGCGCCCACACGGGTACTTTGTGCGCCCAGAAAAGAGCTAAACAAAGCCAAGCCTGAAACTCCATTGTGGGCCCGCGCAGAAATTCCGTGCGCCCGCACGATGCGTTACTTCTGATTCTTCGCTCTGTTTGGACGCATGAAAATTATGTGCCCCCGCACAGCGGCGCGGGATGACTTTTTTTTGTAATTTAATTTCCATTTTGGGGAAGCATATAAATAGGATTATTTTTCCTAATTAAAAATAAAGTTAGTTTATGGAGTTGGTTTTCAGAGTTTAGTTTTCAAAACACTTTATAATTCTCAAATTCTAGAGAGAGAAACTCAAGTTAACTCATAGTTTTTGCTTCTAAATTCAAGATTGTTCAAGATTTCTCAAGCTTCTTAGTAATTTCTCTTCTCCTTAATCTATTCTACTCTTTCTTTGCTTTCCTCTATTGCTTTGATTCCTCTATTGCTTTGATTCTTGATAATTGCACTTGTTATCAATTGTGATTTCCATTGAATCTTAGAATTTCCATTGAATATTTTGATGTATAGTCCCTATAAAAGTAACGAGTTTCTATAAAATTATAATTAAAGTTGAAATTAGTAAATCCAATATGGTTTCCTTATTACTGAAATGGTTCCATAAAATCTTAGTTGAAAGTTTTAAAAAAAAAAAAATTTCCCTTGTCATGCAAGATTAGGACACATGTGCGCGCAGAGAGGATAGAAGTTTAAGCAGTGTAGTAGTGACCATTGTGTCAAGGAGGTATCAACACATAAACTTTGCAATAACAATTTCTTTAATCTTTTTTTTTTTTTAGTTTAAGTGTGATTTCGTTAATAGCGAAATGGTCTTATATAATAATTGTAAAAGTTAATTAAAAAAAATAAAAATTGCATATAGACTATAAGCTCAAGCACATATTTTTTTTCTATCTTTTTCTCGTCCAGGAACCTGGGGTCAATTAGCCCAATCCCTGGCCACTTTTTAGTGGTGAATCGTCACTTTGTGCTGCAGAAGATGTAAACAGCTTAGATTATTAACACAACCATGAAAGTATCAAGAGTTCTGCATCTCATTTGGACAATTACCACCATGTATGATCTACATAATTTTTATGCAACATACTAATTTTCGAAGTTACGAATTAAACAAGTTATTTACAACATATTAATTTTTGGAGATCGTAAAAACTTTTTTCTATATATCATAAAGGGTTAAACATGCGTGATAAAAAATCACATTCGAGATCGATAACTATTTTCTGGTATCTTATTATATAATATCAGTCCTTGTGTAATCATAAAAAAAATATTTCTTTAACATACAACCAATTTTATATTTCCAATTCTTTGATAGTAATGACAATAATTATTCTTGTAGTCCACATAACAGTAACGATTAGCCATAAAATCATAGGTAAAGGTAAAGGAAAGACATCCAATTTTTTTATTTCTTTATAACTGAAATGATCCCATTAAATCATACTTCAAAAGTTTTTAAAACTTGTTTTTGGCTCTAGTCAGGATTTAAGCACGAGTGCGCATAAATAGTATAGAAGTTAATGTTTAGTATTGACCATTGTGGTCAGCCCGGTCCTGACATTTTGAGGGCCTTAGGCGAAATAAGGGATTTGGGCCCCTTTCAAAATAATACGTCGTTAACTGAAATAATATCTTTTTTTTTTGTGAAATTCATTAAAATCAATAAAAACTTACTATATCTCCTTTGTAGGATCCTAGAATTTCAAAATCTGGCTCTAGTCGATTTCTTGAAATATTTCAATAAAATAAATACTCACTTAATTACAAGATAATTAATATGCGTAAAGAGATATTTTTTGAAAATAAAGGTTCATTTTGAGCATATAAAATATCAATTAATTTTGTCTTCATTAAAATGCTTATCTATTATAAAACTTATAAACCCATAGTCCATCAAATAAGCACTTTTTTGCTCACATATAGTTATATCAATTAGAACTGAGTACTAAAAGTCAAATACTACGTATATAAACTCAACGTAAAACACAAAAATAAAAATATTGACAAAGTTTAAAAAGAAAAGAAAAGAGTTAGTAAGGGGAGTCGAACCCTAGACCTCTAGTAGATATCAAAACTTTAGAACCTACTTTCTACCAATGAGCCAAGGAAATAAGAAGTGTATTTAATGCATTGTTTATTACTAGTACTAAATTACTGGATAGACAATTATTTTGGGCCCCTTTCCGCCTGGACCCTAGGCGGTCGCACCCCTCGCCTACCCCCTAGGGCCGGGCCTGATTTGTGGTAAGGGGTATCGACACCCCATCCCTCAAGATATAAATAGTTCTAATATATTCTAGTTCAATTTATTTTATTTAAATTTGATTTTGTTAAAGTTGTAATGATCCTATATATTCATTGTCGGAGTTAATAAAAAATTTTACTAGAGAGATTAGAAGCTCAAATAACGTATTTTATCTATGTTGGTGGTGGATTTGCCTCTAAGGAAATTGTTGCATTGTATGATTCTATTGTAACAAAAAAAACGATAGCAATTTACATTTTAGAATAATTGACTTGTATGATTCTATTGTAAATTGACATTCTTGGATACTATTTCGTATTGAATTGATGAACTCCCATAATCTTTTAACTCTCTTGAATTGAAAGGAAGCGGGTAAGGAATGGAGAAGATTATAAGAACGAATAACTTAAGATTCATATTTGAAAATTTAAAAAGTAATATGAAAAAATAACAAAAAAATATGATCTTCTGATATTCAAGTATTTGTTAATGAGAAGTACATACTCCTAATCTTCTGTGCCGTTCTCTCTCTCCCTCCTCTCCCTCTCTCAAACCCTAGCCTCCATTAGTGAATTTTGAAGGGGCTTCCATCGATTTTATCGGTGGAAAGTCCCGATCTTTTTATTTATTCTTTTTTAATTTTGTTTGAGTTTTAGGATTTTAATAATACTTCCTGTGCGAGGAATTGTTCTCCCTCGAAAGATAGGGTTTTTCTTCTCCTTTTAGGGAGAATTTTCTTAGGTTAGAGGATCCTAAATTTCTGGTGTACGAGGGAGAATATTATTTAATTTCGCAGGAGAAATTGATTCAGCGATGAAGATTTGTGCGGTGTCGCAGCAGATGTCAGTTCTACATCTACAATCAATTGAATTCGATTTAACTCAATATCAAAATTACAACAGATCAAAAGACCCCCCGTTGAAGGTTGTATCAAACAACGATGTGTTAGAGGGTATACAAGATGTTCGATGCGCGATGATCGTACTTTTGCAGAAAACGAGTTTTATTTGATTCAATTTGTTATGTATTTGACAGATTCAGATTTCTTTTGTAGATGTCGTATGACTTTTTATTAATGAATTAATTTTATTTTAAAAAAAAAAAAAAAACTCCTAATCTTCTGTACCTAACTTCCATTTATATTTGGTGGCCTTCCTAATTGACACACTACCATTCCGTTAAAAAAATGATGGTTTCTTAATTTTCCTCTAACTCAATTCTGAACTCCACCAACAAGAATACTGCATTGTAACATCTCCCTCAAATAAGCGAGGAGGTAATTAGTACAACTTCTATCCTTCAAGTGGTTTTTCATAGCTACTCCATTCCGAATTGTAATCCTATTCTACGTAGCAAGTACTGCATCACACAATCAAAAGCTATCAACTCACTTGGCCACACACACCTCACAAATGACAACAATTCCTCATCCACATTAGAACCAATCAACACCAATCTTCGCGCTCACAAGCCATCTCAATCTGTGAGAGCCCATAGCCGACCCAATCTTCGCGCTCTTGTTTGTCATATTTGATAATGAAATGGTACAAATTGAATACCTTGAACGACCTCATCAGTAGTCGCTCAAATTTAATTAAGTGAGTGCATAAATCTGAATAATACTCTTTTGCTAATTTAATCAAACAGGTGGTGTGCAGAAAGGGAAGTACTTTTTAATGAAATATCTAATTTATATGCTACAAACCTCGAGTAAACACACCAACTCATTATCATTCGAAAATCATACACGAATTATTCGAGCTATTTCCATCAATATTGCACAAAGATATATTAATTCCCAAAATACGTTACTTTTTATGTTAATTCCCACCATACCGTCCACGTCAGCATAGTGAACCGGTTTTTTTTTTTAAATAAGCAGCGCAAAACCGCTATCTCAGACAGCGGTCTATGGGGGTTAACCGCTATCTGAGATAGCGGTTAATGTTTAATGAACCGCCATCTCAGATGGCGGTTTACCCCTTATCACATACCTCCATCCAGGGAGCAAATTCAAAAAATCAAAAGCAAAAAAAAAAAACCCCGCTCTGTTCGTCCTGTTTCTATCTCTCTCCGTCGTCCTGCGGTTAACCCTCCGTCGTCCCTGTTTCTCTCTCCACCGGCCGGCTCGCCGGCAGCCAACCTTCTTCCTCGCCCTACCTCCGGCCGTCGAGCCTCCTCACCGATTCTCGAGTCTCTTTCTCACCCTTCTCCGTCGTTCCTCCGTTTCGAGATTGTTCCTCAGCCCTCGGTCGGCCGTCGGACCTCTTCCTCACCACCACCGGCCGTCGAGCTTCCTTATCATCCACGAAAGCCGTCGAGCTTCTTTCTCACCCACCACCGGCCGTCGGTGGTTCTACATCAGGCAAGCCCTACTTTTTTTTTTTGAATTAATATATTCGAAGCTAATTATTAATTAAGTAATAATCGTTGCTATGTTTAGGTTTGTTTGATGATGTTATTAGGAAGATCATGCTTAGGTTTGATTGATGAGTTTATGATCATGATTACCATGAATTGTAATTTTTTTTTATTGTTAACGTATTTCTAACCGCTAATTGAGATAGCGATGTTATGAATTATATAATTTTAAAGTGATTATCCTGTGATTTTTATTTTTTTGAATTGTTTATCGCTTAACAGTGCTCTTAAAAGTCTGATCTTTGATTCATTTTAAGCTCTTGAGTTTTTAAATTTGGAATTTTAGTCTTCAATTTTTCAACTTCAGTTGAATTGAAATCAGATTATGATGGCCCAAATTAGGGATTCATATTATTAATCATATTATTTTTTGTTTAGAATATGGAGTTGCCAGACTATCCTATTTATTGTCATTGGGAGGGGAAATTTTGCAAAGTAGCGGTGATGTTACATATAAAGGAGGAGAGCAAAAAATTGGGTTTGTCAATTGTCAAATGAGTTATGGTGAGGTTTTGAGTAAGGTTTATGATCTTATGAGATGTGACTCGAGATATGTGGAGTTGAAGCTACTAATGAGGTATCCAATGATGTCCGGTTCATATGAAGCCATTCCGTTGAACGATTACAATTCTTTAAACGCAATGTTGATTGCTAAGTCTCAAACACAATCAAACACAATGCAATTGTTCATCGAGCAACTTCCATAGCAACCCGAAACTCAATCTCACTTGGAATCCTTTCATGAAATGGATTCATGGGCGAGTCCATTTCCCTACCTGCCCTTGACAAATCAAAGTGGGTTAACGGGTGCATTCACAAGAATGCTTACGGATGAACAATATGCTAGTGAAAACATTTCAGAGCTCACTTCTCCAACTCAAACACCACATGTAGAAGCTACAAATGGTGATCCATCTATGATACTTTTCGATTCTCTGGATCAAATATGTGTTGATTTTTTTTGGAGATGAAGCGGTTGGGGTGGATAGTGATGTTGATGAAGATGAAGATACACAAGATGCTAATGACAAAGCTATAAGAGAAAGCGCTCCATCTCAAATTTTCAACAATGTTGCAGAGTTGGATCCGATTTTGCTTGATTCTTGGAGGACTTGGTCCAACAACCACTCTTTTGATGGTGAATTTGCTATTGGTCAAGAGTTTGATTCTTTAGCGCAATTGAAAGACATAGTCAAAGGTTATTCCATAGCTAAAAATCATTCATTTAAGGTGTTGGAGAGTGAGACCACAAAATACGTAGTTGAGTGTAAAAGAAAGAGTTCATGCAAATGCTCATGGAGGTTACGTGCAATCAAGGATCCTTGTCTTGCTTCATTCAGAATTGTGAGGTATAATGGCCCTCATGCAAGTAATTATTTGGGTGATATAAACTCAATCGATCATCCTCTTCTCTCCTCTGATTTTGTATGCAATGAGATAAAAGATCTTATTCGTGCCGATCCTTCTTTGAAAATCTGTGTTATTGTGCAAGCGGTGAAAGACAAGTTTAAGTATACCATCATTTACAAGAGAGCTTGGTCAGCGAAGCAAAAGGCTATTGCAAGCATTTTTGGTGATTGGGAGAAATCTTACGAAGAGTTGCCTAGGTACATGCAAGCATTGAAGGAGTCTAATCCGGGAACCGTAGTGGAATGGTGTACCTTGGCTTCTAATGAAGATCCTTCTGTTCACATTTTTTTGAGAGTGTTTTGGGCATTCAAGCCTTCCATCGATGGCTTTAAGCACTGTCGACCCCTAATCACCATAGATGGAACTCATTTGTATGGTAAGTACAAGGGCACGTTACTCATAGCCATGGGTACAAATGCGAATTCTCAATTGTTCCCTCTTGCTTTTGCTATTGTTGAAAGTGAAAATGGTGAGAGTTGGAAATGGTTCATGAAATGCATTCGGCATTTAGTTACTCAGAGGGAAGATTTGTGTGTCATTTCTGATAGACATGCAGGGATTTTGCAAACAATGAATGAGGTCAATATTGGGTGGGAGGAGTCGTGTGCCCACCACCGTTTTTGTACTCGTCACCTTGCCTCTAATGTCAACACTCAGTTCAAGAATGCTTATGTGAAGAACCTTTTCGGAAAAGCCGCAGATGCTCGTCAAAGAAAGAAGTTTGATTACTACTTGGGAAGAATTGGTGAATTGAATGTTTAAGCTCGTCAGTACTTGATGGATCTTTCTTCTCATCGGTGGTCGATTCACCATGATGGTGGTTTTAGATATGGCGTGAAAACCACAAACATGTGAAAACCATAGGGATGCACTTGACCATCAAAAAGAGACACAGGTATTTAATATCTCACCTTACTAATTACTCAAATGCTTCTTTTGTTTATTAGTCTAAATTGGCCTAAATTTAACTAAAATAGCATGAAAAGGGCTAATGTAGCCGAAATATGTCAACGTGAGTGAATTTAGGTCAATTTAGGTCAAATTTGGTCTAAATTCAAGTTATGTCAACTTAGGACATTTTTGGTCAATTTAAGTCAACTTTGGTCAACTTTGGTCTAAATTCAACTTAAATTGCATAAAATTGCCTAAATTCACCTAAAATTGCCTAAATTTACCTAATATAGCCTAAATTCAACTAAAATGACCTAAATATGTCAACATAAGTGAATTTTGGTAAATTTGAGCTCGCTCGATTCTATTTAGGTCAAATTTGGTCAACGTTGGTCAACTTAGGTCAATTTAAGTTGATTTGACCTCGTTTGTTCAAGTTATGTCAACTTAGGACATTTTTGGTCAATTTAAGTCAACATTGGTCAACTTTGGTCTAAATTCAACTTAAATTGCATAAATTTGCCTAAATTCACCTAAAATTGCCTAAATTTACCTAATATAGCCTAAATTCAACTAAAATGACCTAAATATGTCAACGTGAGTGAATTTAGGTAAATTTGAGCTTGCTCGATTCTATTTAGGTAAAGTTAGGTCTATTTAGGTCAATTTTGGTCAACTTAGGTCAATTTAAGTCGATTTGACCTCGTTCGTTCAAGCAAAATAAACTTAGGACATTTTTGGTCAATTGAAGTCAACATTGGTCAACTTTGGTCTAAATTCAACTTAAATTGCATAAATTTGCCTAAATTCACCTAAAATTGCCTAAATTTACCTAATATAGCCTAAATTCAACTAAAATGACCTAAATATGTCAACGTGAGTGAATTTAGGTAAATTTGAGCTTGCTCGATTCTATTTAGGTGAAGTTATGTCTATTTAGGTCAATTTTGGTCAACTTAGGCCAATTTAAGGCGATTTAACATCGTTCGTTCAAGATAGGTCAACTTTGGGCATTTTTGGTCATTGTATGTCAATGTAAGTCATATTAGTCAACTTTGGTCAATTTTAGTCAATATTGGTCAACTTTGGTCAATTTTAGTCAACATTGGCCAACTTTGGTCTAAAATTGGCTAAATTCAACTAAAATTGCATAATATTGCCTAAATTCACCAAAATTGCATAAATTTACCTAATATAGCCTAAAAATCACCTAAATATGAAGTTAGGCGAAGTTAGGTCAACTTTGGTCAACGGTGGTCAACTTAATCCAACTTAGGTG
Organism: Spinacia oleracea; assembly: GCF_020520425.1. Lineage (NCBI taxonomy): Eukaryota > Viridiplantae > Streptophyta > Magnoliopsida > Caryophyllales > Amaranthaceae > Spinacia > Spinacia oleracea. The sequence continues at coordinate 27,347,293 of NC_079491.1, read as the reverse complement.
AAGTTTATTGCCTAAATTCAACTAAAATCGCCTTAAATAGCTTCAATTCACCTAAAGTAGCCTTACATAGCTTAAATTCACCTTAAATAGCCTAAATCCACCAAATATAGCCTAAATACACCTAAACTAGCTTAAATTCACCTAACGTAGTCTAGAATAGCCTAAATTCACCTAAAAAAGGCCAAAATAGCCTAATATAGCCTACATTTGCATGAATTCACCAAAAATTGCCAAAATTCACCAAAAATCGTCTAAATTCAACTAGAATAGCATGAAATGGGCTAAATTCGCCTTAAATTGCTTAAATTCAACTTAAATTGCCTACATTCACCTTAAATAGCCTACATTCACCTTAAATGGCATATAATGGCTTCATTTCACCTGAAATACCCTTAAATAGCCTACATTCACTTTAAATGGCATATAATGGCCTAAATTAACCTAAAATCGCCCTAAATAGCTTCCATTCACCTAACATAGCCTTACATATCTTAAATTCACCTTAAATAGCCTTAATCCACCAAATATAGCCTAAATTCACCTAAAATAGCTTAAATTCAAATAACATAGCCTAAATTCACCTAAAATAGCTTAAATTCAAATAAAATAGCCTAAAAGGGCTTAAGTTCACCTAAAATAGCCTAATATAGCTTAAGTTCACCTAAAATAGCCTAAAATAGCTTGAGTTCACCTAAAATAGCCTAAAATAGCTTGAGTTCACCTAAAATAGCGTAAATTCACCTAATATAGCCTAAAAAGGCTTAAGTTCACCTAAAATAGCTTAAAATCACAGAATATAGCTTAAAAAGGCTTAAATTCACCAAAAATTGTCCAAAATACCCTAAAATACCCTAAGTTCACCTAAAATAGCCTAAATACTCACTTTTACTTATTGTAGATGACTTGGCAGCCATATTCAAAGACGGTACTTGGTTTACTACCCGAGATTTGTAGATGTGATAGAGATATATAGCGCTCAGTTATACCGTTGATTTGCTTTGACATTGTTGAGTACCACTACCCAAATCGAGTGATGCGTCAGTTTGGATTGGAACAGTCAGTTGCCGTTGCGTGTGACACGAGTGTTGATCTTCATAATGTGGATCGACGACATAAAAACAAGAAGTTTGAAGAGATGCATCGCAAATAGGTGGAGGAGTGGCGTGATCGTGAGAGTCGGATTGTTCAAGGCACTCCTTTTGTCGGTCATCGTGAGAGGATGAAGGAGTATATGGATTGGTATTGTAGCATCACGAGACTCCTCATTACTCCTGTTACACGATCACCCCCCACCACTCATTATCAGCCGTCTTCCTCTGATATTATTTTGGTAAATTAATCCTTGTTCCATTTTTATGTATAATGTTTATATTCATAACTAATGTTGAATTCTAATTATTGTTTCACATTCTTTTTTGTAGTCACATGCATTGGCTGATCTTTCCTCAAGATGCACTCGAGCTGTGGATTCTGCGCTAGAGCTACCTCCCAGTTTGGCTCTTCCTCTCACTTTTGATACGTTACGCAATTTGAGTTCTTCTTGCATTGAGACCTTATCAAGAGTGGGGCAAGACCATATCCTCCAACAATATGATTTAGCCTCGCCTTAGTGTACACCCGACACCTCCTCCACCTCACATGTTTCTCAAGGGCGTGGTTTTCGACCACCACGTGCACGCCCTCCACCACTTACTCCTCCTCTACGCCCTCCAGCACCACCTTCTCCACGTCCACCACTTACTTCTCCACGCCCTCCACCACCACCTTCTCCACGCCCTCCACCACCACCTTCTCCACTCCCTCCACCACCACCTTCTCCACGCCCTCCACCACCACCTTCTCCATGCCCTCCACCTCTTACTCCTCATGTTCGTACTGCATCTCCTCCAGCATCACAAGTTATTTCATCTCCTCCTTTGCAGCTTCTCACTTACCGGCGACAAAAGGATTGCTCTCATAGTGATCGTCCCGAGCCAATTGCCGAGGAGGATGAGTCCTCATTTTCATCGTCCGAGCATGCAAAGAAACAACTTAGAACTTAGATTTGAGCTACATTAGAAACTTTTGTGTAATATTTTGTTCTTTTTGCTAGTATTGGAACTTTTGGAACTCATGCATCATTATTGGAACGATTTTTAAAACGATTGGACATTTTATTTTGGAAACTTTTTGTTTGCACTCTTCTATTTTGTTGCCTAAGTGTAATGGTTTGGTTGGTTGGTTGGTTGGTATGATTTGTGGAGGTTGTTGGAGTTGGATTATAGAGGTTGTTGGAGATCTTGGAGTTGTTTGCAGGTTTTCTATTTGGCAGGTGCATGAACACTGGAAACAGAATGGCTTGGAGCCCGTGAAAACTGGAAACACGGGAATTTGGTGAATGATACATATTAAACCGCTATCTGAGATAGCGGTTTAGTATTAAATTAAACCGCCATCTCAGAATGCGGTTTAATAACATAAACCGCAATCTGAGATGGTGGTTTTGTTTAAAACTAAACCGCTATCTCAGATAGCGGTTCAGTGGCGAACCGGCAAAAAAAAAAGTTTTCTCTCTCCCTTGCTGACGTGGACGGTATGGTGGGAATTAACATAAAAAGTAACGTATTTTGGGAATTATTGTATCTTTGTGCATTATTGACGGAAATCGCTCAAATTATTCATGTAAATAAGGATAAAATAGAATTTTTGTCAAAACAAAAAATACATGTAGTGACAGAAATTGAAGGTTTTTTTTGCTTATTAATGGTAGAAAGGGAAATTGAGGAAGAATAAAGCTCGAAGGAGATTATATACAATTTGCTGTAGCACAAGGTTTGATGCTCAACCAAATTCCCGCTCAATCAAATCATCCCGCTCAACAAGAGTATTATGGCGCAATTGGTGAAAAACAAATACCGCCCAAAAGCTATGTTTTAGTTTTGATTTTCCCCCTCTTTTCTTAGTGGAAAATACTGACGTGTCCATTTATTATTGGTGGTGTACAATATTCCTTGTACACCTAGTGTGTATCCTTTTCCAATTACTCGGTCATTCATGTCTAATATTCTTGTTTTTCATGAATCTTAACCTCGAAACCAAACTCGAATCAATCCATTATTTCTAATTCACAATTATTCTATAATCGGTCGAAATCATCAGCATTCATATTAAACACTCCCGCAAATTCATTAGCCGCAGGCGTATCACAAATTCACAATGTCTGAATCTCATTCCAAGTTTTTCTCTCTCTCAATCCTTCTATCGCTAGTAATTTCTTCATATTCAAGATTCTTGCTTTACTGTTTTCTTTAGTAATTGCACAGTACAGAGGGACGGATACTTACCAAACGACGATCAACATCAGATAGAATGGAGAAAAGATGTTGTGGTTATTGAAATTTTCCAAACGCCATCACAGGAGATCCAAGTATCCAACTAAGGGGAGGAGAGAGAAAGCTGAGATGAATATTGGTAACCCCTAACTGTTGTACCCGGGTACAGGCAGCTCTGGCTGTACCCCCTCCCCAAACGACGCGCTTGTATTATTTGTTCTTACTTATTGTACTGTTTGTTCTTTCATGTTGTTTTTTAAAATTCATCATAAAATTGTTCATTATTGTTGTATTGTTTGTTCTTTTTCCTGGAATTTTATGTTCTTTTTTATATTGTTTGTTCTTTTTTGTTGAATTATTTTTTCTTTCTTGTTTATTTGTTTGTTCATAATAATCATCTGGTTAATATTCATAATGAAACTAAGCTCTTCATCGATCTTTTATGTTTTTACAAGCGCATGTATTGTTTGTTCTTTCCTTTTGTATTGTTTGTTCTTTCTTCTGGAATTTTATGTTCTTTTTTATATTGTTTGTTCTTTTTTGTTTAATTGTTTGTTCTTTTTTGTTTATTTGTTTTTTTCATAATAATCATTTGGTTAATGTTCATAATAAAATTGTTCATGCTTTTTGTTTTATTTGTTCATACCTTTTGTATTCTTTGTTTTTTCTTGTTCTATTACTGAGCATCTTTTAAACCCTTGTTCTTTCTTTTTAACCTATTTGTTTACTTTGCATGCTCATCATTTTCAAATCAGTAAATGTTCAATTTTAAATCAGTTCTGATAATCATATCAAATTACTTATTATTTTCACTTTCAGCCTACTACAATGAGGAAAGTGAAACCGTGGAAGTCAAATATTATGTTCAAATTACACTTCATACACACATACAAACGAATAAGAACTCGAGACAACATCAAAAGCAAGATTCAAGATTGAAGATATAGAAAAATAAGTGGATGATTTCTACCAATCTCTATTATATAAGTGAAGAGCTGAAGTTATTTTAGTAAATCCACTTTTGGTGTTCCCCTTGGATTACTAAAATACCCTCCACACTTATAGAATAGAAAATATAATGCAAACTTACCCAATAAGAAAGCCCAAATAAGCATTTTAATCAATCTTAGCCCTTAAATAAATTCTTACCATTTTAAGCAATCTGTTTATATGCGTTCGACTCTATCTAACTTATCTGTTTCTTATATTCGCACGCATCACACTTATATTATATTTTTTACATGTTATTTCAGGCTTAAATGTAATAACGCAAATCTGTTTCTTAATTATATCGCACGCATTGCGTGCATATAAGACTAGTATCTTATAATTCAAGTACAATTTTACAAAGGCAATGCCTAAAATATTCAATGTTTTGGTAAAATATGTTATTTGACATATTTTAATTGCTCAATATATGTAAATATAGGGGCTTACTATTTACTGCCCCATATTACTCAAAACCGCCCTATGTATTTACCCATATACCCTTCTTTATTTACCTCCTCATTCAACATTTACCCATACACCCGTGTAGACACCTACTTTTGTCCCCATTCCCGCAAGGGAAAGGTTCGATGATGAAAGCATAAAAACTCCACTTGACAACGCATCTCCTATAAAATAAACGAATCTCGATTCCCCATTTCATTTCACCCGAAACCTGCTATTTATGGAAACCTGCTAAAAATAGTAAGTGCCGTAAAAGGTAGCGTCTAAAAGTGGCAAATCATAAAAGATAGAAACCTGTCAGAATTAGGTGTTCCATTCCAACATAAATCCTAAATGAGATAGAAAACCGCGAGAATCCTATTCCTAATAGGATTCGGAAATAGGAGTTACGTATTAATTAAAATCCTAACGAACCTAGAGTTCGTAACGGGCCCAGACGCATTCCGTCATAAAACTGATACGCGCTAAAAGACTCGAATTAATCTCAAACTCTACGGATTTTAGGAATCCGAATCTGACTAAACAAAACTGCCCAGACCCTATTTTCAACGCCTGGCTCTGGGCGCCGAAATCTTCGGCGCTCAGGCCTGGGCGCTGAAAATACCTGGGTACGTCCCTTTTCCTAATTCTTTGTGGATTAGAACTCTGCAATTCTATCTTTCCACGAACTCTTCCCTATAAATAGGCCCCTAATTTCGACGTGAAACAACACACAACAACACATAATATATTCTGAGTATTGACTCAACCCTTAGCCTAAGCCTCTCGCTGCGAAACTGTTCACGCGTTCTGTCGCAATCGATCCATAAATCGAACAGAACGTATCCTGTCCCATAATTGAGATTCGTTAAATAAAAAGGAGAAATAGCAAAGTCAAAGTGGTTAGTTTTCTGAGAACCGTGACGCACCTCTCAAGGGTGCGTCGTAATGCGTCCCTTTTCGATGATTTAACTGCTTTCCTCGCCCTTTTTATGAACTGTTAAACTAACCTAATATGATTGTTCTATCACGCCTAACAAATATAATATTTTTGGGAAATCGGATTATCATGCTAGGTCCCTTAATGCTACTTAAATCAGATAATCACGATCGAATTAGTATTATATGTTGCATATTGTTAAAATCAATTCAGATTAGTTTAATAGTTAACGCATGTCCCTTCAATTATTTATGCTGAGCTAGTAAGGATATCCTGCCTCTGGAGTTATCGACGAGCGAATTACTCCTCTTGGTAGTTACAGTCCCCCAAACCCTCAATCTCTACCTTGCGGGTGTATATTAAGAGATCCCCACACCAGGGATCACAAGGGAACCTACGCCCGTCGTGGTCAAACATAATTGCACTCCCTTTATGTCACGATAACCGGGTTTTGTCAGTTTTTCTCATTGTCGTTAAAAACTGAATGGCGACTCCTATATTACTAGTCAATTGGGTGTATACTCACAGGAAATCCAATTACACTTGATTGAATAAAAAGAATCGTCACACCCACGAGGGACAAGGTCACGCATTAGCCTCGCGCTTTTTCGACCCCCTCACAGTGGCGACTCCACTGGGGATAGTGAAGGAAATACTCGTGCTTGTAGGTAATCAAAATAGCCGAAGGGTGAAACGATCCTACCCCGCGTTTATTTCCCCATCAAGTTGGGACGACCTGAAAATCAACATATTAATGTGAACGGGCAGAACATCATAACGAATCTCGGCTCCCTCAGGAGTTGGGACTAAGGATACCTTTTTTCGCCAATAGGGGGGTGCATACGCCGCGCATGTTTCCCACTCGGTACTTGTGCAGGTAGTACACCTATCCCGAACCCAATCGCTCGCCCATTAGGTCCCTCTCGCCTGCATGCCCCCTTGGCTTGCACTTGCGGGTTGGCCTCTTGAGCGAAATTCGTCTGTTGAAGACACTACCTCGACCGGGGCATGTGTTGGATCTACGATAGAGGCGGTACCAAGCCAGGGGCAGATAAACTACCCATAGAAGCCTATCATAAACTACGTGGCATATTTAATTTTCAAATCCATGTTTGTAATGTAGTTATGTATAGCGAAATATGTGATTATGTGTGACAAACTATCCTAGAAAACCAACGACCTTAAAAACTGCCCAAACATTCATAGACTAATTCGCCAAAGAGTTATACCGAAACACGTGTTCCGCAAACCCGAATGATCGCCACAAAATAAGCGACGCTTGGGATGGCCTGTAACGAATCCCACAAACGCTGTTACGCGTAAAGGACGTTATTAGGAAAGCACGCAAATCGAAGTCGCATGAACAAAAGACAGAAAACGAGAACCAGCCAGGGACGCATTTTCAACGCCCCTGGCTGGGCGCCAGAATTTCTCACGCCCCTAGCTGGGCGCTGAAGTTGCTGCTTGGCCTTCTGGTGAGGCGCGGCAGCTTCAGTGCCCGCACGAAAGGAAAATACGTAGCAAAAAATATTCATAAAAAAAGAATTGCTACGAGGGCGTAAGAAAAGCACTCGATTTCAAAAGCGACTCGCGAAAGATTAATAACTCCTTGTGCCGTTGTTAGGCCTCCTACGACGGCAATGCTCGGCACCAAAATCGAACATGCTAACAACTATGAATGTCACACGGGCAGGTGTTTCGAAAATCCAAAGAATGACCAAAATCAAAAAAAACCAAAAAGTGTACCGACAGAAGAAAGAGCAATAAAAACCAATTTAGAGAGTCGAAGTCTAGACTAAGTAATGCTTGAAACTTTGGGAACCTAAACTTTAGCTTATCTTATGCCTAGGACTGGTCCTGCCACTTGGTGCCGATCAGGGAATCAACGGCTAGTGCGTCTCGAAGATACATCACCAACATCAGGTTTAGTAACTCCAAGCTCCGTCCGTCGTCCCTCATTTCAAGGATCTCCGCTTCCCCAACCTCGATTCGCACCTTCAAACATGTCCATCGAAGATTTACGAGACCAGATGGTCCAAATGACCCAACTTATGGGCCAACTGAAAATGGAAAATAAAGCTTTAGCGGCTGCGCAAGCCAAAAATGATCTCGAAAACGAGAAGAGGATTGAAAAAATGGTCCTACAGCAAACCATGGGGAGCAAATACTTCTCCCTCGATCCTGAACCTTTTCCTGGCAAATTACCAGAAAAGTTCAGTTCATCTGACTTACCAAAGTTCAAGGCCACGGATAACCCCCGTGATCATCTACTGAGCTTTGTGAATACCATGAACTTGAAAGGCGTGGACAAGTCCATGTACTTACCTGCCTTTCCTTTATCCTTGTAACCTGTGCCGCTCAAATGGTACTATCACCAGGACCCTAAGCTCTTCCCCACTTGGGAAGACTTTGTCAATGTCTTCATCAAGCAATACTCGTCGAACATGGACTTTCAAGTCACCATGCGCGAGCTGGAAGTTCTCTTCCCAAAAAAAATGAAGGTTTCACAACCTACTTTGCTAGATGGAGGGACCAGGCGGCCCAGCTGATCAATAGGCCTCCCGAAACAGAATTGGTCCAAAAATTCATTGACAATCTGGACCCAGCTTACAGACAACACCTTAGGTACCTGGGACTCGACACTTTCAAAAGAGTTTATGATGTGGGAATAAAAATCGAGGACGACCTCGCCAAAACCATACAGAGCAAACCTACATATAAGACCAACATCTATAATCGGGGTAACACATCCCAAGCCCAAGAAGTCCATGCTGTAGAAGAGGCTCCCGCCCGAAGATACCCTGTAAGATGGGTCCGAGACCGAAAGTTTGCCCCACTCGGGTCAACTTTGGTACAAGCCTTTGAAAGACTAACCAATCAAGGAAGGTTGAGACCTATAGGCCCCACCCGTGACCCTCCTGTCAAAAACAAATATTGGGTCGAAGGTACTTACTGCAAATTCCATCAAGGAAATGGGCATGACACTGAAAACTGCTGGAATCTAAAACATACGATCCAGGACATGATACAGGATGAAGTAATACCTCTCCCTAACGTTGGCAAACCCAACAACAACAAGAGCCCACTCGGCTCTTGTCACATCTCTCTCGACCAACCAGAGAATTTCGACCCCACGGTGTATATTACACCTCAAGGTGCACCACTCGCTGTGGTACCTATGGATCGAATCGAGGGGGAAGTGTGCGGTGTGTGGAACGATGATGCTGAAGATATTTACCTATCTCAAGTCTCGGGCCAGGACCTCTTCACTGAAACTTGGCCCGGGTATGCTCTCATTGACACCACCTGTAACGCCCCGACCTCTAATTCAATAATTAACACATAATTAGCAGCGGAATTAACCTAATTGGTCGGGACATTACCTGCCGTAACTTCCTTTTCGGAAATTACAAGGCAAACATCAATCATAAGCCTTTAAACACTCCAAAACAATATATATAATCTTTTATATTACCAAAATGAAAGTACATGACTTACTAAAGTCTTTAATTAAAACTTATTAAACTATTAGAACCGTAAATATAAACTAGGTGGATAATATTAAAGTGAAACTCCTCGCCTCTACTCGTTTCCATCGATCCCCGCAGTACCTAAAATGGAAAACAAAACGGTGAGCCGAAGACTCAGTAACGAACTATTCTAGCAACATAAATTCATTTCAATTCATTTTATTTAATAACTCAGGGAGAATAGAATAATGTAAAACAATTTATAAAGTCCTTTATTTAATTCATTTTCAACTTTAGGGTGCACATGCTAGTCGTGGCAAGTATGACATGGTGGAACGTCTTCCACGATGGACCGCTGTCCATAAACATGGGGCCTTGGCCCGAAAACATGAGAGCCTTGGCTCAATGGGCGGATGCCCCATGGGTACATGCATGACCGAGAATCGTAACCTGTGAACATATACTGCCAAACGGACTAGGAATTTCACTTTCATTTATCATGTTTCGTTTAATTTTACGTTTTAGCCTTTTTACTTCAGTAGAAGTAACATAATTCCTTTAGATTGTGAGATCATGATAAAACATCATTTAGATCCTGGGATCCATAAAATATCATTTCTTTCCTGGCATCATAGAGACATCATTTCATTCATGGTTTCTTATAAAGATCGTTTTATAAGAATTTCAATCAATCATATTATAATAAATAATTCAATCAAATCACATTTCATTTCCCGCAATTCATAAAACATGTACAAAGCATTCAATTCATAAATAAATCATAACATTGTATTTTCATAAACGCATTTATAAGGGAATTGCGGGTACTAGCAATAGCCGTTACCTCACTTCCGCGATTTGCTAAGGGTTTTCGTTGGTTCGTTCGTCCTGAGCTCCGAGTCCAATTTCTTTAAATAGTAAACAATTGAATTAGTACTAGATCGATAAATAATTTAAAATCAATACTTTATAACTAATAAATTCTATAAGTAACGTATTTTATAAATAATGAATTTTAATGAAAATATACTTTTCGAAAATATTATTAATCGGAATTTCAATCGAAATATATATATATAATTAATTCATAAATCGTTTTTCATGAATATTATTTAAATTCTATTTTTGTTAAATAAGCTAGTAATTTACTTTATTAAAATCGATAATTAAACCTGAAAGATAATAACGATTTATTAATAACTAATTAGATTATAAAATTTTGTTAAAACATGAAAATTAGTAATTAAGAAATCTGAAGATAACAATTCAGTTTCCAACTCACCAAGGCCCAATTTGAAATGGCCCGATTCTTAAATTTGGGTTTTAAGGAGAATAAAATCAAAGTTTTAAAATAAAAACCTTGTTTTGGATTTTCTGGGAACGAAACACACGAGCAGGGGAAGGGGAAAGGGGCCGAAAACAGGGGAAACGGAGCAAGGAGGGCACGAGGAGGAAGGAGGGAAGGGGGGTGAGGCGTCTGGCTGGGCGATGCAGCGCCGGAAGGCGACGGTGAGGGCGGTGGTTTGCGGTGGTGGTACAAGCGAGAGAAGGAGGGAGTGCGAAAATGAAGGGGAAGCAGGGGAGGGGTTGTGAGGGAGAGTTCTGGCGATTTTTGGGCGGAGCACCGGGGGTTTGTGTGGCGGCGGAGGTTGGTGTGTGGGTTGGTGATGGTGGGCGGTGGTGGAGTGCGATGGGGGTGGTGCTGCGAGTTGGAGAAAGGAGCAGGAACAGGGGAGGGGCAGGGCGTCGCGAAGGGAGGAGAGAGAGCAGGGGGAGGTACGGTGGGTGTGCGGTGGTGCTGGAGGGAGACGGTGGTCAAGGTGGTGGTTGGACGGAGGTGGCAGTAGTGGTGGCTGGTGGTTGCAGTGGTGTTTGCGGTGGTGGTTCGTGAACCGAATCAAAGGGAACAAGAGAGTGAGTTTGAGGTTGAATTTGATTGTTGTTGAAATTCCACCTAAAGTTTCTGAATTTGTACATGAGAATTGTGTTGAACAAGCTAGGAATTGTGCTTGGGGTCCAAGCATTTGCATTTGGACTGAAATGTGGGAAGGAAGGAAGTTTTTGACTTCCTGGTTTGAGCGTGGGGAGCAAGAAAATAAAGCTGACATTTTCATTTTTTTTTTTTTTTTTTTTATATATAATTTAATAAATTCACAATATTTGGCAAAAATTCAGAATTTGTAACAAAATGTTTAATTAAAATAATTCCTTAAAAATAAATAAATTATCGTTAACGAAAATAAATAATTTCAGTTTATAAATTTATCGTTTAAAATAATTCGTAAAAACGATTAAAATAACGAAATTCGATTATTCGTAATTTAATTAAAACGAAATTAAGTTAATAAACATTTTTTTAATTTTAATAAATCGAGTTTCAAATTTCGGGGTATTACATTCTTACCCCCTTAGAAAAAGTTTCGTCCTCGAAACTGGAGCTCAGTCGGACTAGCCATTCATAGAAATCATACAATTCATACTTATTCGTTCTATTCGCTAGACAAACATGGCGGAATAACATTATAACATAATCATTCAAAAAGCATATTAGAATTCATACATCTTATCGTTTCTAAACGAATAACTGGGGATATTTAGCTCTCATTTGCGCTTCGACTTCCCATGTAGCTTCAGATGTCAAGTGATTGGCCCACAAGACTTTAACCATTGGAATTACTTTGCTTCTAAGTCGTTTCTCTCTTCGTTCTAGAATTTCGATTGGTTTCTCCTCGTAAGTCAAATCGTTTCGCAACATCAAGGGTTCGTGCGTAATCACATGGCTAGGATCAGGAACATATTTTCTTAACATCGACACGTGGAATACATTATGCACCTTTTCCAAGTCGGTTGGTAAAGCTAGTCGGTATGCTACTGCACCTACTCTTTCTAGTATCTCATATGGCCCGATGTATCTTGGGCTCAACTTTCCTGTTTGACCAAATCTCATTATTCCTTTTGTTGGCGAAATTTTCAAGAACACGTGATCTCCAACCTCAAACTCTAGTGGTCTTCTTCGTTGGTCCGCATAACTCTTTTGCCTACTTTGCGCTGCCATCATTCTTGATTGGATTAAACGAATCTTGTCAGTAGTTTCTTGAATCAATTCTGGTCCTATAACACGTGCTTCATCGATATCACTCCAACATAATGGTGTTCGACATTTCCTTCCATAAAGTGCTTCGTAAGGTGCCATACCAATGGTGGCCTGATAACTGTTGTTGTACGAAAATTCAACCATAGGTAGAAACTTTTCCCAAGTTCCTTGAAAATCTAAAACACATGCTCTCAACATATCCTCAACAATTTGGTTAGTGCGTTCTGTTTGTCCATCAGTCGTTGGGTGAAATGCAGTACTGAAGTTAAGTTTCGTCCCAAGAGCTTTCTGCAATTCTTTCCAATAGGTTGATTGATATCTTGTATCACGATCAGAAACAATCGAACTAGGCACTCCATGCAATCGCACAATAATATTCACATATAGTTCAGCAAGTTGATCTAAACTCGAATTGCTCTTCATTGCTAAGAAATGCGCTGACTTTGTTAATCGATCAACAATGACCCAAATAGCATTCATTCCCTTGGTTGATCTTGGTAAACCTATAATAAAATCCATTGAAACTGAATCCCATTTCCATTCGGGCACATCCAGAGGTTGCAACAACCCTGCTGGTCTTTGGTGCTCGATCTTGATTCTCTGACACGTCAAACATTTAGCCACATACTCTGCCACTTCTTGCTTCATGTTGCTCCACCAATACACTTGCCTTAAATCCTTATACATTTTATTTCCTCCAGGGTGAATCGAGTATGGTGAACTATGAGCTTCTTCTAAAATTCTCTTTTTCAACTTCTCATCATTAGGCACACATAATCTTCCCTGAAACCTTAACGTGCCATCTTCTTGAATGACAAAACCAGGTGACTTCCCGTTTTCCACTTCACTCCTTATTCTTTCTAATTGCAAGTCCTTACATTGCGCTTCCTTAATCTCATCAATCAAAGTTGGTTTCATTACCAACACATTCAAGCAAGCATCTCCTTTGATAAACTCAATTTCCATCTTTTGTAGATCATCTTGGTTGACTTGGGAGAAAGTTAGGATAGAATTTAAGTGAGACTTTCGACTTAATGCATCCGCAACAACGTTAGCCTTTCCGGGATGGTATTGAATATCAAGGTCATAATCTTTAAGAAGTTCTAGCCACCTACGTTGTCTCATGTTGAGTTCTTTTTGGGTGAAAATGTACTTAAGACTCTTATGGTCGGTGAAAATTTGACACGAAACTCCATACAAATAATGTCTCCAAATCTTAAGGGCGAAAACAACAGCTGCAAGTTCGAGGTCATGGGTAGGGTAATTTTGTTCATGAACTTTGAGTTGGCGTGAAGCATAAGCTATAACTTTTCCGTTTTGCATCAAGACACATCCTAACCCATTCTTGGAAGCATCACTATAGATTACAAATCCGTCAGTTCCAGATGGAAGGGTAAGAATAGGGGCAGTGGTAAGACGTTTCTTAAGTTCTTGAAATGCACATTCACAATCATCATTCCACACAAATTTGATATTCTTTCTAACTAATCGAGTTATGGGCAAGGCAACCTTAGAAAAATCTTGAACGAATCTTCGATAGTATCCAGCTAAACCCATAAAACTCCGTACTTCTGGTACATTAGTTGGTCTAGACCATTCCACAATTGCTTTTATTTTCTCAGGATCAACAGATACACCTTTCTCAGAGATAATATGTCCTAAAAATGATATTTCCTTAAGCCAGAATTCACATTTCGACAACTTAGCATATAACTGGTTTTCAATCAACATATCTAACACTTTTCTCAGGTGCTCCTCGTGTTCCTCATTACTCTTAGAATATACCAAAATATCATCAATGAAAACGACCACAAACTTATCAAGGTATGGTTTAAAAATACGGTTCATTAAATCCATAAATACAGCGGGCGCATTGGTTAACCCAAAAGGCATCACAACAAACTCATAGTGACCATATCTAGTTCTAAAGGCTGTCTTTGGAATATCCTCAGGTTTAATTCGAAGTTGATGGTAACCTGACCTCAAATCAATCTTAGAAAACACTTTTGCACCTCGAAGTTGGTCAAACAAATCATCAATACGGGGTAAAGGATACTTATTCTTAATGGTAATCTTGTTTAACTCTCGATAATCTATGCATAACCTCATAGTTCCGTCCTTTTTCTTCACAAATAAGACAGGGGCTCCCCAAGGTGAAACACTAGGTCGAACATATCCTTTTTCAAGTAACTCATCTAATTGTTTCTTTAATTCTTGTAACTCAGCTGGTGCCATTCTATATGGTGCCTTAGAAATAGGGGTAGATCCTGGAATTAATTCAATGCTGAAATCTAATTCTCTTGGTGGGGGCATACTAGGTATTTCTTCTGGAAAAACATGTGGGTATTCACAAACAACAGGTATGTCAGTAATGGAAGGTACAGGGGTATTTAGGTCAACAACACTACATAGGTAACCAGATAACCCACTCTCAATCATTTTACGTGCTCTCAAAGCATGGACAATTTGAATCGTTGGTTTTCTTACTAACTTATGGAATGAAACTCTATCTCCACTTGGTGTTCTAAGGGTCACACTCTGCCTCGAACAATTAAGGTTAGCTTCATACTTAGTCAACCAATTCATTCCCAAGATTACATCAAATTCAGATAGGTCAAAGGCTACTAAGTCTGCTAGAAACTCTACTTTTTCTATTACAATGGGACAATCTCTATACATGGTTCTACATTTCACTATTTCTCCACTAGGAAGGAAAACACTCATAGCATGAAAGTCACAACATGGTTTCAAACTTAAACATTTAGCAAACAATGGTGAAATAAAGGAATGTGAAGCTCCAGAATCAAAAAGAACATGGGCAGGTAACGAATGGATAGAAAAGGTACCGGTGATAACATTATCATCCTCATCTGCTTCATCTTGTCTCATCACAAAAACTCTTCCAGTTGGCGGTGGTCGAGGTGGGTTGCCGTTTGAACCTCCTACATTGTTGTTCCGACCACGATCGTTGTTAGTTGAAACTGGTCCTCTCATGGTTGGCGTCACTTGATTTGGGCAATCTCTGACGTAATGATCATGGCTTCCACATCGATAGCAAGCATTCGTGCCAACACGACATTCACTCTCCACATGACTCCTTTTTCCACATTTGGCACATCCTTGCGACCGATTGTTCCTTCCTTGAAATCCTTGTCCCCTATTATTTCCTTGATTACCATCATTCCTCCTTTGATTTCCCTGGTAACTTTGGTTGGGCTTCTTTGCTCCTCCTTGGCTTTGGTTATCATTTCTCCTTTTATACCCAACATTCTTCGCTTCTCGAAGTAGTACCACTCGCTCCACATTAGCTGCAATATCAACCATATCCTGGTATGAAGTAAACCTCTGAGTGGACAACCTATCCTGGTACTTAAGGTGCAGACCTCGTTCAAAACGGTTCATCCTGGACTGCTCTGTCGACACCAAGTCTGGTGCAAACCTTGACAACTCCATAAACTTATTTGCGTATTCCAACACGCTCATTGTTCCTTGTTGCAAGTGTAGAAATTCATCTTCTTTTTGTTTCCTCAAGGATGGTGGATAAAACTTGTCTCTCATTAACTTCTGGAGTTCGTTCCAACCAAATCCAGGCCCATTCTTTCGTTCCTTGTTAACTTTCCACCATAATCCTGCTTGGCCTGACAAGTAGAACACTGCGAAATCAACTCTCCATTTCTCAGGGCACTGCAGGGTTTCAAACAACTGATCAATGCGACTTATCCAATCCTCGAACTCAACTGGATCAGGCTTGCCATCATAGGATGGTGGGTTGAGTGACGAAAAGTTCTTGAACATCGTTGCGCTCTCGTTTCCACTAACATCTTTCTTTTTCCGAGAATCATGGACTAATTCTGCCAACATTGAACTCACATTTTCCAATCGTTCCATCCTTTCCTCGTGTCCATTAACATGGACATACCCTTCATGAGTGATGTCGTTATCATCGTGAACATGATGCTCGTTGCGAGCTCCGTTGGTAACATCGTTGATAGCATCGATGGTCGACATTCTGCATAACATATCTTATCAGGTTGAAGCGAAATAATAATATAAAATAAACCCTTTGATCCCGTTCCTACACTCACACTAATATTCATTTTAACTTAGCAAGATTTTAGAACATTCTTTTTAACTCATTCCTTAAAATTCTTTACTTAAAGCCTAATGAATTCTATTCGTGCGAAAACCCGTAAGGTTTAGCACTTATGGTCCAGAACCTTTGCTCTGATACCAAACTGTAACGCCCCGACCTCTAATTCAATAATTAACACATAATTAGCAGCGGAATTAACCTAATTGGTCGGGACATTACCTGTCGTAACTTCCTTTTCGGAAATTACAAGGCAAACATCAATCATAAGCCTTTAAACACTCCAAAACCATATATATAATCTTTTATATTACCAAAATGAAAGTACATGACTTACTAAAGTCTTTAATTAAAACTTATTAAACTATTAGAACCGTAAATATAAACTAGGTGGATAATATTAAAGTGAAACTCCTCGCCTCTACTCGTTTCCATCGATCCCCGCAGTACCTAAAATGGAAAACAAAACGGTGAGCCGAAGACTCAGTAACGAACTATTCTAGCAACATAAATTCATTTCAATTCATTTTATTTAATAACTCAGGGAGAATAGAATAATGTAAAACAATTTATAAAGTCCTTTATTTAATTCATTTTCAACTTTAGGGTGCACATGCTAGTCGTGGCAAGTATGACATGGTGGAACGTCTTCCACGATGGACCGCTGTCCATAAACATGGGGCCTTGGCCCGAAAACATGAGAGCCTTGGCTCAATGGGCGGATGCCCCATGGGTACATGCATGACCGAGAATCGTAACCTGTGAACATATACTGCCAAACGGACTAGGAATTTCACTTTCATTTATCATGTTTCGTTTAATTTTACGTTTTAGCCTTTTTACTTCAGTAGAAGTAACATAATTCCTTTAGATTGTGAGATCATGATAAAACATCATTTAGATCCTGGGATCCATAAAATATCATTTCTTTCCTGGCATCATAGAGACATCATTTCATTCATGGTTTCTTATAAAGATCGTTTTATAAGAATTTCAATCAATCATATTATAATAAATAATTCAATCAAATCACATTTCATTTCCCGCAATTCATAAAACATGTCAAAGCATTCAATTCATAAATAAATCATAACATTGTATTTTCATAAACGCATTTATAAGGGAATTGCGGGTACTAGCAATAGCCGTTACCTCACTTCCGCGATTTGCTAAGGGTTTTCGTTGGTTCGTTCGTCCTGAGCTCCGAGTCCAATTTCTTTAAATAGTAAACAATTGAATTAGTACTAGATCGATAAATAATTTAAAATCAATACTTTATAACTAATAAATTCTATAAGTAACGTATTTTATAAATAATGAATTTTAATGAAAATATACTTTTCGAAAATATTATTAATCGGAATTTCAATCGAAATATATATATATAATTAATTCATAAATCGTTTTTCATGAATATTATTTAAATTCTATTTTTGTTAAATAAGCTAGTAATTTACTTTATTAAAATCGATAATTAAACCTGAAAGATAATAACGATTTATTAATAACTAATTAGATTATAAAATTTTGTTAAAACATGAAAATTAGTAATTAAGAAATCTGAAGATAACAATTCAGTTTCCAACTCACCAAGGCCCAATTTGAAATGGCCCGATTCTTAAATTTGGGTTTTAAGGAGAATAAAATCAAAGTTTTAAAATAAAAACCTTGTTTTGGATTTTCTGGGAACGAAACACACGAGCAGGGGAAGGGGAAAGGGGCCGAAAACAGGGGAAACGGAGCAAGGAGGGCACGAGGAGGAAGGAGGGAAGGGGGGTGAGGCGTCTGGCTGGGCGATGCAGCGCCGGAAGGCGACGGTGAGGGCGGTGGTTTGCGGTGGTGGTACAAGCGAGAGAAGGAGGGAGTGCGAAAATGAAGGGGAAGCAGGGGAGGGGTTGTGAGGGAGAATTCTGGCGATTTTTGGGCGGAGCACCGGGGGTTTGTGTGGCGGCGGAGGTTGGTGTGTGGGTTGGTGATGGTGGGCGGTGGTGGAGTGCGATGGGGGTGGTGCTGCGAGTTGGAGAAAGGAGCAGGAACAGGGGAGGGGCAGGGCGTCGCGAAGGGAGGAGAGAGAGCAGGGGGAGGTACGGTGGGTGTGCGGTGGTGCTGGAGGGAGACGGTGGTCAAGGTGGTGGTTGGACGGAGGTGGCAGTAGTGGTGGCTGGTGGTTGCAGTGGTGTTTGCGGTGGTGGTTCGTGAACCGAATCAAAGGGAACAAGAGAGTGAGTTTGAGGTTGAATTTGATTGTTGTTGAAATTCCACCTAAAGTTTCTGAATTTGTACATGAGAATTGTGTTGAACAAGCTAGGAATTGTGCTTGGGGTCCAAGCATTTGCATTTGGACTGAAATGTGGGAAGGAAGGAAGTTTTTGACTTCCTGGTTTGAGCGTGGGGAGCAAGAAAATAAAGCTGACATTTTCATTTTTTTTTTTTTTTTTTTTTATATATAATTTAATAAATTCACAATATTTGGCAAAAATTCAGAATTTGTAACAAAATGTTTAATTAAAATAATTCCTTAAAAATAAATAAATTATCGTTAACGAAAATAAATAATTTCAGTTTATAAATTTATCGTTTAAAATAATTCGTAAAAACGATTAAAATAACGAAATTCGATTATTCGTAATTTAATTAAAACGAAATTAAGTTAATAAACATTTTTTTAATTTTAATAAATCGAGTTTCAAATTTCGGGGTATTACACCACCCCTCAGGAGCCCGAGGTCGACAACCTCACCCGATCCGGAAGGGTATACCAACCGGATATTCACCCACCTCCTATGGACGACATCCCGGTCAGACAAACTCCTGAGAACGGGCGGCACGCCACCGTCGCGGAAGTCATTGAAAATCCTCTCCTGAAACAACTAAAAAGAACCAAGGCTGAGATTACCATCTGGGATCTTATGTGTACTTCAAAGGAACATCGCGAAAAGCTTATTCGCTCACTTGACCTCATCTCGGTACCTACAGATATCACACCTGACTCATTGGTTAGCCATGTCACGAGAGATGCCGGAGAAAAGGCCATAGTTTTCACTGATAAAGACTTACCCAAAGAGGGGGGTGCTCACAATAAAGCCCTTTACCTAGTGGTTGGATGCAAAGGACAAAACATCCCCCTAGCACTCGTAGATAATGGTTCAGCGGTTAATGTCTGCCCATTGCGAACCGCCCATTGCTTGGGGCTAGGAAACGATGATTTCCAAACCTCCACGCAAGGGGTACGAGCTTATGATAACTCCCGAAGGCCTGTATTGGGAAAAATCAACCTTACCATACAAACCGGGCCTGTGGCACGCACCACGGAGTTTCAAATTATCGACATCAAGCCCACTTTCAACCTCCTCTTGGGGCGACCTTGGCTCCATGACTTAGGAGGTGTGGCTTCTATCTTGCACCAAATGGTTAAACTTAACCATAACGGGGTCATACTAGAAATCCGCGCCCCTCCTCTCGACGTCAGTTGTACTATGGTTGGAACGGCCGAAACCGCAGACGACCTTTATGGGTTTCAAATGGAAGAAACAATCCAGTTCATCAAAGATTATGATCCAGCATTCCTAGACCCGCATGCATCCCGAGTCATCCCTAGAATGCTGTTAGCTCAAGGCTATTTTCCAGGAACCCCATTGGGCATAAGGAAGAAGGAATGCACATTCCATCCTTTTCCCGACAAATCTACTCCCTTTGGCTTAGGTTATGAACCAACGGAGGAAGATATTGCTGACCGCCTATCCAGGCTACGCCTTAACAAAACCAAACAAACCACCCTCCTTCCCCCATATCAAAGGACCCTTAACGGGATGTTCATTCGGGAAGGAGAAGAACACCCATGCTGTGATTTCCCTGAACCCTTCGTTCAGGATGGCTTGCTAAAACCCGGATTTGAAATTTTCCATGACTGCCACACCTTGGATGAGGCACCCCACCTCACCAAAGACTAAAACAGCCGAAATATTGGACAACCGGGCTCTGTGGACATTATTTAACGAATCAAGGCCTATGGAGGACGAGACTGTGATGACTACCCTAGCTTTACAAGATGAAGGTTTCGATCCAACCCGGTGAATCTCTCCTACATCAACACTAGAAGAGGTGGAGAACGGATGGGTGAAGACATATCAGTGGGTCAACACAAAAGGAATGGAATTCAAGATGAGTACCGGTGAAGGACCGAACTTTTATGAGACTAAACCCCAGGCTTGAGCCACATAGAGCACCATTAGTAAAAGCGCCTAGTAGTTCCTTAGATTGATAGAATAAAAAATAATAGAGACTTTAGATGGTCCCAAGGCCCTTTAGAATATGGGTCAGTTTTATTTCAGTGTGTTTTCCTTACTTTCCGAATTAATAAAGGCGTAACATTTCTCCTGAAAATTTTATTCTAACACTAAATAAACACCAAATGTACTTGCAAAATTAAAAAAATAATAATAAATAAGCGGCCCACTATAGGCCCAACAAACAAAGCCCACTCGGTTTTGAAATAGTGCCATGAGAATCAATTCCCGAAACCCACAAAATAAACCACACTATCCCATGCATACCCCCAAAACCTAAAAAGCCAACCAGTGTCAGAACCAATCCATGCAACCTAAAATCAAAGCAAATCAAAATTTAAAACAATGCAAATGTTACCAAAAAAACAGATTTATAAAACATAGATTCCATCATACCCTTCACTACCAACCTACCTCCAAAGCCTACACAAAGATCTTCATAAATTCCGCACCCTAACTCCATTTTCAAAACTGTTTTGAGTCACCAATAGAAAAAATTAATCTGGACAAAAATGCGTTTCACGCTAATAGTCAAAAATCCTCCAAAATAACCTCAAAATTAACTTTAACTACAAAGCAAAATACCAAGGCACAAAAAAAATGAAATAGGAATAAACGCAAGAACATGTGAAGCAAAGCGTCAAAATTGACCGCCCAAGTCATTTTCAGCGCCCAGAGCTGCGCGCCGAAATTTCTGACGCCCCAGCCTGGGCGTTGAAACTCTCTGCCTGCCAAAAGTTTTCTTTTTCGAAAGTGTTCGTCATTTTATCCGCACACAACGGAAAAACAACGAATACTTGGGGGGTACAGTACGTATCCAAATAGGTTTACCAACAAATTGGTCGAATTTTACGCAACCTATAAAAAACGGCAGATGAAAACAAATGGCAAATACTTCACTCATTTGACTGATTAAGTAATATGTTTCCACTTCAGGACATATCTACCGAAATCCGGCATACTAGAACTTATTCTAAAGCTAGAACTACGCGCGACCTGATTCTGACAAGATACGTAGGCAATCCTTACCAAGGATTCGGTCCAAATAATAATAAAAAAAATTATTATATTCTTTGTGTAAAAAAGTGTTAGACATATAAACAAAATTGAATGGAAACCAAAAATACGCCTTTATTAAAATATAATAAGAAGGAAAACAAAGTGCTAGGAATAAAAAACAAACACAACTGAAATAAATAAAAGGGCACCTACACCCTAGCAAGAACTACACTACTCTAGTTCTTCCGGATCATCAAATAAAGTCTTGTAGAGAGCAATGTTCGCAGGATCCACCCCCATAGTCTTCTGCGCTGCCCCAATATCAATCTCCATAAGAACCGGCTCTTGGACACTAACTTCCAAAGATGCCAAAGCTTCATAAACATTCTCAGTTATAGCCCGCTCAGCCTCAAGGGCACAAACAATGGTGGGAGAAGGATTACTATCATCAACTGGACTAGCCAATGTTTCTACAGGCGGCTGAGCCTTCCTAACCCATACATTGTTCCGGCGACGATCTCCGCGAGAGCTTGCATTTCTTTTAACAACAGCAGGCCCCTTCATGTTAGGCATCTTTTTAGGTCTGACACTGGAACGGGGAGGAACTTCCTTTCGCTTTCGATCAGGACGAGCTTTCACAGTCTTAAAACTATAGGTACGAGGTCTGGCAGAATCAGGACCCTCATACTTAACACGAATACGAGGTATCAAAAGCTCATCCGGCTCCCCATTACGAGCCTCGGTCCTCACATCTTTGTCATCGGAACTCATCCACAACTTATAGTTTGCAGAAAGACCCACAAAGCCATTTGTAGCTACGGCCCAACGCGGGAGACCATCATAATACCTAGCCCACGCTAAGACCCGTGTTTGTGAAAAGGCCGCTACCTTAGGTGGTACCGTATCAGAAAAGGGGATAGTCTGCCTTAAACCATATTGACGCATGACTCGGTAAGGGAAAATATAAATGGGACAAGATAGCCCCAACAAAGAAACATAAACCGATACATCAGACCCCCCCTGTCATAGTAGTCAAACCCCACCATGGTACCACCCACTTAATAGAACAAATGCCATAAGTAAAAAAAGGAGGTCCATTCGGCCTCGTCCTGGCCTTGGTGCAAGTATTTTCGGTTACCCAAAGCTATAGGGCGGTAATGTTTAGGATCGGCAGGAGCTTCCAAAAGTCTAAGCCGTTCCGCAAGCCAAATCTGCAAAAAACAGGTAAGATCGAATCAAAAGAATGAAAAGAAAGAAAAAGGGTTCCTGGGGCGCAGTTTCAACGCCCAGGACCAGGCGCCGAATATTCCAGCGCCCAGCCCTGGGCGCTGAAACTCAGCCCCAGGCAAAAAGAAATATATAAAAGTGGCGTACGTGTGCGCAAAGAAAAAATAGATTACCTGCAGTAATAGGGGGCTTCCCTTAAAAATTTCGGATTTGGCATCCTTCTTCAGCTCATCCGCACTCAGCAAAGTCTCAGCAACAACCAACGGCATAATAGAATAGCAACTTTCCATCTGGCTAATCAAGGGGATCAACCTTATGTCACCGAACTCACCATTATTATTCGACAGCAAATAATGATTCAACAAGCAAAATACAAGGGCTCGAATGTTCAATTTTTGTTCGGTCATATTCTTACTAGGCCTAAAATGATGTTTTACGAGTTTCGCCAAGTTAACCTTATCGTCTACAACAAGTTCAGCAAACATGTTATCATCTAGCCCTAGGAAAGCCCTTATGGTTGTTTTACCCTCTTCAATAGTGCCAGGGGTAACAGGAGTAGCATTAGTAGGATAACCAAGGATCGCAACAAATTCATCAGGCAAAGGACATATTTCATTGCCCCGAAAGGAAAAAACATGATGATCGGAGTCCCAAAAGTTTAGGGCAGCATGCAGAAAATTATAATCAATATTTATTTGTTGTAAGCCTAAAAGTGCCTCTAAGTGATATTCTTTTAACAAAGCTTTTTCTGTGGGAGTAAGGGCTCGTAGCCAACGCCTAACAGTCCATTGGAGTGAGAAAGTAGGGATCGACATGACAAAAGCAGTAAATAATTAGAGCACAGCAAAAAGAGAGAAAGAATTTGAGAGTGGTGGAAAATAAGGACGTATCTAGCCCCTATATATAGCTGAACGCACCCGATAACATCCTGATCCCATTCGGAAACGTGTTTGGAAATCCGAAAAATCAAATATTACCAGGAAAGAACTTTCAGCGCCCACCTCTGGGCGCCGAAATTTTTAACGCCTGAGCTTGGGCGCTGAAAATGCAGCCCAAGGCCCAGATTTCACAAAACGCGGAACAGGAAAGGACTTAAGACCGTGTTGCTAAAACACGAGGCCCTATTACAAGTAGGATTAAGCCCAAAGCACCTTTAGCTCCCAAATAAGCAAAAAAATATATAACATTAAAACTTGGTCGAAACTTAGACTCGTCTCAGAAAACGCTCATGTACACTTTTCAAAAAAAAGAAGCAAGTTAAATATCATGGTCATTCTTCGAAACACCAAAAAATGTGTCGTCAAGTCATTGGTTTTCCAAATAGAAAATGTCTGTCTGTCAATGGGATAATCCGGGCCAAGCCAAAATCGGATGTCGCCTAAAACTAAAGTCGCACTCCACGGCTTCACTAAAATAGCACACTGCTGTAGGAGGTCGCTCGCACATACGAGCGTGACCCCAAACATGATTACAAGATGCGAAAAACAACCGACGAGCCCCAACATTTGGGGGCTCGCAAAAAGTGGACCCACTTATAGGACACATCTAATCAAGAAATATTACGACCCACCAACAGGTTGTAATCACAAAAGCCCTTCTACATAGGCAAAATAAGAAATTCAAAATGGGCTCGCCCACCCTCAGCGGGCGGGGTCTGCGTCACTAGCCGCGCAGGTCCTCAGTTTTCGAAAAATAAAGTCTTCAAATTTAAAATAGGCTAGCCATCTTCAGCCGGCGGGGTCTACGGCGCAAACCACGTAGGTCCTTATTTTCAAAAAAAAAAACAAAAAAAAATTTCAAAACAGATTCGTCCACTTCTATCGGACGGGGCGTCCACCCTCAGCGGACAGGTTCGCCATCTTCAGCCGGCGGGGTCTACGTCACAAACCGCGTAGGTCCTTATTTTCAAAAAACATCAAAACAGATTCGTCCACTTCTATCGGACGGGGGGTCCACCCTCAGCGGACAGGCTCGCCCACCTTCAGCGGGTGGGGTCTGCGTCACTAACAGCGCAGGTCCTTAGTCGCTGCAGCGATAACTTTTATTGGTTTTCCCTTTTTCCAAAAGTTAAAGGATCGGTTTTCCCTTTTTCCGAAAATTAAAGGATCGGTTTTCCCTTTTTCCGAAAATTAAAGGATTGGTTTTCCCTTTTTCCAAAAATTAAAGGATTGGTTTTTCGTTTTTCCAAAAAAGAACGATATACTGGATTTTCCTTCGTTTTACGTCCTATAAAAACAAGGGGGTTTTCTCGTTTAGCTAGCCCTGAAAATGAGAATCTTTAAAAACGTTTTACCTCGTGATTGGGCTTGGCCAGGCCCAATTACACTTTACAGCTTTAATTTCGAAAACATCTGTAGCTACTCCCAATGACAAAGTGAGGGAGTTTCTACGCACCTTTAGATTCTTCCAATGACAAAGTGAAAGGTTCGAAGATGAAAGCATAAAAACTCCACTTGACAACGCATCTCCTATAAAATAAACGAATCTCGATTCCCCATTTCATTTCACCCGAAACCTGCTATTTATGGAAACCTACTAAAAATAGTAATGTCGTAAAAGGTAGCGTCTAAAAGTGGCAAATCATAAAAGATAGAAACCTGTCAGAATTAGGTGTTGCATTCCAACATAAATCCTAAATGAGATAGAAAACCGCGAGAATCCTATTCCTAATAGGATTCGGAAATAGGAGTTACGTATTAATTAAAATCCTAACGAACCTAGAGTTCGTAACGGGCCCAGACGCATTCCGTCATAAAATTGATACGCGCTAAAAGACTCGAATTAATCTCAAACTCTACGGATTTTAGGAATCCGAATCTGACTAAACAAAACTGCCCATACCCTATTTTCAACGCCTGGCTCTGGGCGCCGAAATCTTCGGCGCCCAGGCCTGGGCGCTGAAAATACCTGGGTACGTCACTTTTCCTAATTCTTTGTGGATTAGAACTCTGCAATTCTATCTTTCCACGAACTCTTCCCTATAAATAGGCCCCTAGTTTCGACGTGAAACAACACACAACAACACATAATATATTCTGAGTATTGACTCAACCCTTAGCCTAAGCCTCTCGCTGCGAAACTGTTCACGCGTTCTGTCGCAATCGATCCATAAATCGAACAGAACGTATCCTGTCCCATAATTGAGATTCGTTAAATAAAAAGGAGAAATAGCAAAGTCAAAGTGGTTAGTTTTCTGAGAACCGTGACGCACCTCTCAAGGGTGCGTCGTAATGCGTCCCTTTTCGATGATTTAACTGCTTTCCTCGCCCTTTTTATGAACTGTTAAACTAACCTAATATGATTGTTCTATCACGCCTAACAAATATAATATTTTTGGGAAATCGGATTATCATGCTAGGTCCCTTAATGCTACTTAAATCAGATAATCACGATCGAATTAGTATTATATGTTGCATATTGTTAAAATCAATTCGGATTAGTTTAATAGTTAACGCATATCCCTTCAATTATTTATGCTGAGCTAGTAAGGATATCCTGCCTCTGGAGTTATCGACGAGCGAATTACTCCTCTCGGTAGTTACAGTCCCCCGAACCCTCAATCTCTACCTTGCGGGTGTATATTGAGAGATCCCCACACCAGGGATCACAAGGGAACCTACGGCCGTCGTGGTCAAACATAATTGCACTCCCTTTATGTCACGATAACCGGGTTTTGTCAGTTTTTCTCATTGTCGTTAAAAACTGAATGGCAACTCCTATATTACTAGTCAATTGGGTGTATACTCACAGGAAATCCAATTACACTTGATTGAATAAAAATAATCGTCACACCCACGAGGGACAAGGTCACGCATTAGCCTCGCGCTTTTTCGACCCCCTCACAACCCGCCCCAAATCTAACCACCACAGTCGGCCACCACCTCTGGCCACCATCGCCGTCCACTACCATCACGTCGTAGGTGACAAAATGGCCGAATCTTCACAAGAATTTTATTTGTCCGGAATTTTTTTTAGAAACTTATGCATTTTCAGCTTGTACCATGGTACAGGCTTATGAATTTTAAGCTTGTACCATGGTACAGACTTAAGAGTTTTTAGCTTCGACTATGGTATTGACTTATGCAGTTTAAGCTTGTACCATGTAAGGAGCTAAAAATTCATAAGCCTGTACCATGGTACAAGCTAAATATTCACAAGTCTATATTATTTAAGATTTTGATTTGTTGTTGCATTTGATTTAATGTAATCCGGAAAAAAAAACTTATGAATTTTTAGCTCCTTCTATGGTGCGGGCTTATGCATTTTAAGCTCCTTCCATGGTACAAGCTTAAATTGCATAAGTCAATACCATGGTCCAAACTAAAAACTCATAAGTCTGTACCATGGTACAAGCTTAAAATTCATAAGCATGTACCATGGTACAAGCCAAAAATGCATAAGTTTCTAAAAAAAATCGGACAAAAAAAGAAAAAAAACTCTTGTAAAAACTCGGCCATTTTGTCGCGTACGACGTGATGGTGGTGGCCGGAGGTAGTGGCCGACGATGGTGGCCGAAGGTGGTGGCCGACGGTGGTGGGAGAGAATTGGAAAGTAAGATTAAGTAAGGGTACTAATGGAAAATAAAGGAAAATAGTAGGGCGGTTCTTGTTAGGTTATGATTCATATGACAAAACGTAAATCATGCGGAAAAACCATAAAGCCAGGAAAGCATATTATTTACACATAATCATTTAGCATAGTTTAGATGCATACACTTTGTTGCGTGCCCTCCCTAGCTGCGCCCGAACCGAACAAGAACAAGTCTTTAGGACTCCAAGTGTCGTCCCTCCGTAGATAGTCCACAGCACGTCCGGATCCGCCTTAAGCTTGACCAACTAAAATCGCCCTTAAGGTAGCTTAGGAATTTCGGCTATTAAGTGCAAGTGTATGGCTGATTTTTCTTCAAAATCTTACCTTTAGAATACTTCAAATGTGTCTATAAATTATGACCCTAGGCTCCTATTTATAGAGGTAAGGAAAAGGAATTATAATCCTACTAGGATTTGGATTTATTAATTAGAATCCAACTTGAACTCTAAATAATAAACTTAATCTATTAGGATTAGGAATTTAATCATATATCGAATCCTGATAGCTTTAGGATTCGTATAGCACGCACACGAGCATCGCACGAGCACCGCACACTCGGGCAGGCCTTGCGGCCCACGCTGAGCACACAGCGCTCGGCCCATGCAGCTGTGTCCGCGCGCGCGCCCAAGGCCTTGGCTGGGCCTGGCCTTGCGCTGGGCCTGGTCGAGGCTTGGCGTGTGATGGTGATGCGTGTGGCTTGCTGGGCGATGGCCTGGCTTCGTGCTGGGCCTTCGTCTAGCGAGCCTCGTCCGATGCTAATTCGTACGATACGCTTCCGATTAAATTCCCGATTCCGGAATTCATTTCCGATACGAACAATATTTAATATTTCCGATTCCGGAATTAATTTCCGTTTCGAACAAATATTTAATATTTCCATTTCCGGAATTATTTACCGATTCCGATAATATTTCCGATTCTGACAATATTTCCGTTTCCGGCAATATTTCTGATTCCGGTAATATTTCCATTTCCAATAATATTTTCCGATACGTACCATGTTTCCGTTTCCGGCAACATCTACGACTTGGATAATATTTATATTTCCGATACGATCCATATTTCCGTTTCCGGTAATATCATCGTTTCCGGAGTATTCATTTCTTGCTTGTGACGATCTTAGCTCCCACTGAAACCAAGATCCGTCGATTCCGAATATCCATAGATAGAGTATTTAATGCCATTAATCCTTGATCCGGTTACGTACTATTTGTGTGACCCTACGGGTTCAGTCAAGAGTAAGCTGTGGATTATTATCATTAATTCCACTTGAACTGAATCGGCCTCTAGCTAGGCATTCAGCTCACTTGATCTCACTGAATTATTAACTTGTTAATTAATACTGAACCGCATTTATTAGATTTAATATTATATGCATACTTGGACCAAGGGCATTATTTCCTTCAGTCTCCCACTTGTCCTTAGGGACAAGTGTGCATTACCTAATTCCTTTGTCGCTCGATACTTGCTCTTGAACATAAGGTAAGAGTTGTCATCCTTATTATGTCCAGAGGTGTTTCTCGGTTTCAGAGTTCAACTGATCAAATAAACAGATAATCATAGCCTATGATTCATCCGAGCACGGCCATGCATTTTACAGTTTCTAGCTCTCCGAGTGGCCTTGTACAACTTTTAAGCATCTCATCCTGATTTATGGGAGGACAATCCCAATCTTGCGATCTTGAGATTAGACTTCGTTTGATAGGTGATTACCTGAGCGTTGCCTTTATAGCCTCCTTTTACGGTGCGACGGTTGGTCAACGTCAAAGCAACCAGTTCTCAAACAAGTAATCTCAAATCACTCAGGTATTGAGGATTTAGTGTCTAATAATTTTAATGAAATTTACTTATGACAGATTTTCATCTCTTACAGTAAAGTTTCATAGGTCTGTCCGATACTAGTCTTCCCAAAGTAAGTATCTATGCAAATGATTATGACATTGCCATGTCCACATAGTTCAAGAAACAGTACTACTAGTCATCTTGCATTCTAGTCGTCTAACGTTTTCTATGCGTCCATCTTTATAGAAAACTCCGACCAGGGACCATTTTCAACTTTTGACATTCAAGTTCCCTTGATAGACATTTCTTAGTCACAGGACTGGTCCTGACAGTCTATCTTGAATATATCGTCAAATTTGAAGGGACTCATCATTTAATACTAAACCAAGATTAAATGGAATATGAAAATGCATTTCATATATGATAAATGTTCATCCCCAATGTTTTACAACCATGGGCCTCAAACCCATCTTTAAAACAGTTCATGGAATTCAAAGCTATGCTTGATTTCCAGTGCCACAATGTGAGTGTTGTTTCTCACTTTTTGCATAGGTTTAGTTATTATGCTTTGCCAATCTTAATATCCTTTTCATCGAATGTTGTTCGAGATATGATGATAAGATTTTTTGAGTTTGTTTATTATGTGATCTAGTCTTTCTTACTTCAATAGTGGTTCTACGCATTTTGCAATGAAGAACCATTAAGTCAACAGACATGTGATCTATCCAAGTTCAGTGAAGAACTCTTTAACATAAACAACCCTGTTTTATTGCTTCTTAGGCAATAAGTACTTTTACTTCAACTGTTTAGGTTGCTAGTGATGCTTTGTTTGGATTTACTTATCCAAGCAGTTCACAGATATGTGGAATACTTTCCAGCTGTATCTTAGAACATAGAAATTAATATTTTAATTTCCCACGCAACAACTCATGGTCTCCAATCCATGTTGCCATTTCAAAACACGATGCTCTATAGCTCGTCCTTATCAATGGTTAACTCTAAAGGGTTTTGCTTGATCCTTTGCCAGTGTTTATGCGTTTAGCATCAATATTTAGCATATCTTTATTTCCTTGAATCAAGAACTATTCATATGTACCTTTTCAAGTACCATAAGTATTCTTGATCTCAATCTAGTTGATCTTCACTTAGATCAATAGAGATTGGTATATGTTCGTCATGCCTAAAGTCATACGATACATTTTTGGCGATCCTCATATTATATCATACATGATTAATTCTTTTGCAGAATAATTCCCAATTGAATTCTATTCATGTAACTTTAGCTCATTCTAGTTTCAGTAGATACTAAATCCAGCTAAATTCTTTGACATATAATATAGGTTAAGAATCTCACTTAGATCCTTTGATGTTTAACTTAGTAAATGCTTATACATAGTTCAAACATTCATTACTTAGATTTATTCATATGGATCGAATATCTCCAATGGAGTCTTTCGTGTTTGATTTAGTAAATGCCATTACTTAATCTAAAACAATATCATAAGATCTTTGTAAATAGATCTTAATACCCAATATGCACTAAGTTTCTCCTTGGTCCATAATTGATAAATAATTTCAAATCTAAGTCATTAGCATTTGAATGTTATTTCACAATAGAGAGATATGTGTGTGATACACATAGGACCAATTAAGTTTTGTGTACTCCCACTAAAATTCTTATATATCTTATAAGAATCATGTGCATTTTATGAAACTAAAATACTTATTAGATTCACTAAAATACAATTCCAATTCCCAATTGCTTGCTTAAATCTGTACTTAGATTTCATAAGCTAGCATTCATTTCAAGCATTATTTGGATCCACAAATCCTATGACATGCTATGTACATAGTTTTCTTCCAACATTTGATTAAGGAATACGTTTTGTCATCCAATTGCCATATGTACCAATATGCAATCATTGCTTGAATTATAGACTTAAGCATTACGATTTTGCATGAGGTTTCAACACAATCCACACCGTGAATTTGCTTGTAACCTTTAGGAACTAATCTAGCTTTGTGTGTGAACACAATTTCATGTTTGATGGTTTTTATCCTTAAAACCAACTTGCAACCAATAGGTGTGAAACTATTCTTGCAAATCAACAAAATTTCAATTTTGTCATCAAAACATTGAGTATGTTTTATGGCCTCTAACCATTTAAAACATTTGAGTCTATATATGGCGTCTAACCATTTTAGGGAATCTGGGTTTCGTCATAGCTTTCTCACAGGTTATAAACTCATTAATCTGCATGATAATAGTTTGACTGCAAGTTGTAGGTTTCTTCACTATCTAATAGAAGAATCGCATAGCTTCAGTGACCTGAACTCCATGTTTCTTCACTATCCAATAGAAGAATATCATAATTCCAGTGACTTGAACTCTATGCCTACTTGGGTATAGAACATCAAACAAATAGAATATCAATAGCCACTTGAAAGTCCTTTGAATATTCTGTTCTCCTTGAAGCACTTGTAAAGTCTTCTAAGAGATGTCTATTCTTTAAAGCCACTTCTAAAGTCCTTAAAGAATACATGTTCGGATTTTCTAAAGAACTTCGAAAAGCCTCCTGAATGTCCGTTTATGTTTGTTGTTCGCCTCGAATATTTTCGAGGTCTATTTTTTCCCACTTGTCATTTTGGAAACGAATCTCCAAAAGGACATTATTTCGAGCAAACAAACATTATGTTCTCAAAAATTTATGGTAGAAACAATACCTTGTGTCTCATTTGAATAAATCACAATGAAACATATATCTATACTTGGGCCTTAGTTTGTCGAATGACAAACACTAAGCTCCCACTGAGTTTAGCAACTCTCTAGATATATATTATGAAAAGATATTCTGAAATTACTTTTCAATAGCTTTGACGAATTTGGTTTAGTTTTGTGGTAGTTGAGCATTTTGTTTTTAGAAATTATAGGAAAGTTCTTTATGATATGCCATATCTTATGGAGCTTGATCGTGAAATTACAACACACAATCATTGATGATCATATTTGGTCTTAAAGTAATCATCGACATGATCTAACTTAGATCTTTATGATTTCTTGCCAAGTGGATTTTATACTTCTGAATCTTTGAACTAGCCAAACAAATTCAAACTTATATCACATTTGAGTAAATAAACCTATATTCACTCAAATCTATGTGAAATAATAAAGTCATAAAACCTTTCTTTAGCTTTGAACTCTATCGTCTAGGCGTTCTAACAATAGTTCATATCTTTTGTTACTTTCAACAAGTAAGACTTGCTTATCTTGAATTGATCTAGAAATCAATCAACTTTCAAAAGTCCATCAAAATAGAGCTTATGAATGTTAACTTGTTGATATGGTCTAAGCAACAATGCCAAAGATTAATGGAACTCAAATCAAGGGGTTGATTTGAACCTAGTAAAGTTTTTATTGTTAAAGCGTTGTTTGTTTTAATCAAGCATATTGACTCAACCCGTAATTGACCATTTCACTCAAATAAACAAACAAAAATTGTTTTTGTTTTTCTTGAATGTGAGTCTTTCTGTGTTTGAAAACAGAAATTTAGGTATGCTGATTATGGAACAAAATAGCCATTAAGTTCCAGCCTTTGAAAGGACTTAAAACAAACTAGATGACCCTACAACTAATGTAGCATTGCCATGCTTCATTTCCCACTTGTAGGCCATTAGTGTAACCTAGCTTCCATTGTTTGAGTTATTACCGAAGTAAGAACCTCAAGTGGTATATGATACCAAGGAAGTTTGATTGCTAGGTCACTTCTCTTTAAACATAAACTTATAGGTAGAAACGGAATCGTAAATTCCTTTCATTTGTTCTTTGTTTTCCTATTTCTTGTACCCTTTCTTATAGTCTTAAGAATTGAATTCTTTAGTGTTGACTTTTATACTTTGTTTAGACATGTCTAATGTTACTTCAATAAAGTTCTTACCATTTTATTTATGTTGAATGTTTTGTTTCAACTAGATGATCTTACCAGAAGCTTCTAAAGTTCTCTAAGCATCGATCTATTCGAATGTCTGGTTAGTAAAAACACGTTATGCATCACATAAATATTTGCAGCAATTAATCAAGGGCACCAATAATCTACCAATTATTCAGTCCTTATTAATTCTAATCAAGTTTTTTGAACCTTAAAGGATTTGTATACCTAATCAAGAGTTTATGACTAAAATTGCTCCCACTTAAACCAATAAATTCATATGCTTTACTGATTTTAAACATAAAAATGTATTTCTAGTCTAACCGGAAACATACAAATTTAATTAAAATTTAAAGCTCATATAAATTTATAATTGAATCCACTTATTTAATTTATTTTCAGTCGAATTTAAATTAATTCAAGGTTTTTAATTTTAGTAAAATAATTAGAATAAATTAAAATTTATAATAATTATAATATTCAAAATTAAAATCCAAGAAAACAATTTAAATTATTAATTTTAAAAATTAATTATAATTACATGAACTGAAAATCTCAAATTAAAATTTAAAACGCGACAATCATAACATGACGAGCACTTGGGCTTGCGCCCAAGCCCCGTCGAGTGCACGACCAATCGCTGGCCCATGGCACATTGCAGCAGCAGCCACGCGCAAACGCAGCAAGCCAAGCCACGCTTGCGCGCAGCCTGCTTGCCCGCATGCATCACAGCAGCCACGATGGGAGCGCTCGCTCGCTCGCGCAAGCAATCCCTCGAGGCCATGCGTGTTGGTGCGCGGAGCAGCGATCGCTGGGCGACCAGCTCTCGCCCTCGCGCGCGCGCGCCTCTCCTCGTGCCACGCCTTCGCCCTTCGCTCATCGCCACAGCACACAACACACACGCACAGGCTCCCTTGCCTCGTGCGCGCGCCATGCGCTAGGTTGCTCGCTGCATTTGTACCGCACGGGCGACGAGCTTCCTTGCTCGTCGTCGCGTGCCCGCACTATACAACACCCCTTAAGGGTAACACGTAGCTTCCATTTCTTTGTGCGTGCAACATTAATGAGCGTTTTCATAAAAATTTAAAATTTTTAATTCAAAATTACTGACAAATTAATAAAACATATTAATTTCATAATTTTAGGGCGAAAAATCGAAAATTTATTAATCAATTAATTTCCGATTAACATGGATTCAAATCTAGGTCATAAAAATTAAAAATTAAACATAAATTAACAATTTTTATGGTGGATTTTAATCATGGATACCTAATTAAATTATTAATTAATCATGAAAATCAAATCAATTCTAAATTGTTCGAATTTCAACAAATTAATCATAATTACAAATTAGGTTGTATAATTAACAAGTCTAGGCATTCATAATTGTTAAACATATACAGTAGGTCAATCAAAAACTCAAGATTTATCAACAAGAATCGCAAATACTTAATTTAACATCTTAAATTTATAAACTTTTGCGTTCGAAAAACTAAAACCTCCGAAAAGTCATAGTTAGGCTTCGAATTTGGGAATTCTGGGTTCGGCCGAAAAGTATAATTTTTGTCAAAATTTTAGAATGCCTTTTACATGCGGAATTGACACAAAAATCACTCGATTTGGATGAGTAACGAAGAAACTGCCGAAAAACTGCGTACATATAATTAAATAAACGCAATTTGCAATTAATTAACAATTACGAAAATTAATCACCCCTTTTAATTCTTGCAAATTTGTAACATTTAACCATGTTTATGCAATTTAGATTATGAAAATAATAAGAGGCTCTGATACCACTGTTAGGTTATGATTCATATGACAAAACATAAATCATGCGGAAAAACCATAAAGCCAGGAAAGCATATTATTTACACATAATCATTTAGCATAGTTTAGATGCATACACTTTGTTGCGTGCCCTCCCTAGCTGCGCCCGAACCGAACAAGAACAAGTCTTTAGGACTCCAAGTGTCGTCCCTCCGTAGATAGTCCACAGCACGTCCGGATCCGCCTTAAGCTTGACCAACTAGAATCGCCCTTAAGGTAGCTTAGGAATTTCGGCTATTAAGTGCAAGTGTATGGCTGATTTTTCTTCAAAATCTTACCTTTAGAATACTTCAAATGTGTCTATAAATTATGACCCTATGCTCCTATTTATAGAGGTAAGGAAAAGGAATTATAATCCTACTAGGATTTGGATTTATTAATTAGAATCCAACTTGAACTCTAAATAATAAACTTAATCTATTAGGATTAGGAATTTAATCATATATCGAATCCTGATAGCTTTAGGATTCGTATAGCACGCACACGAGCATCGCACGAGCACCGCACACTCGCGCAGGCTTTGCGGCCCACGCTGAGCGCACAGCGCTCGGCCCATGTTGCTGTGTCCGCGCGCGCGCCCAAGGCCTTGGCTGGGCCTGGCCTTGCGCTGGGCCTGGTCGAGGCTTAGCGTGTGATGGTGATGCGTGTGGCTTGCTGGGCGATGGCCTGGCTTCGTGCTGGGCCTTCGTCTAGCGAGCCTCGTCCGATGCTAATTCGTACGATACGCTTCCGATTAAATTCCCGATTCCGGAATTCATTTCCGATACGAACAATATTTAATATTTCCGATTCCGGAATTAATTTCCGTTTCGAACAAATATTTAATATTTCCGTTTCCGAAATTATTTTCCGATTCCGATAATATTTCCGATTCTGACAATATTTCCGTTTCCGGCAATATTTCTGATTCCGGTAATATTTCCATTTCCAATAATATTTTCCGATACGTACCATGTTTCCGTTTATGGCAACATCTACGACTTGGATAATATTTATATTTCCGATACGATCCATATTTCCGTTTTCGGTAATATCATCGTTTCCGGAGTATTCATTTCTTGCTTGTGACGATCTTAGCTCCCACTGAAACCAAGATCCGTCGATTCCGAATATCCATAGATGGAGTATTTAATGCCATTAAGTACTTGATCCGTTTACGTACTATTTGTGTGACCCTACGGGTTCAGTCAAGAGTAAGCTGTGGATTAATATCATTAATTCCACTTGAACTGAAGCGGCCTCTAGCTAGGCATTCAGCTCACTTGATCTCACTGAATTATTAACTTGTTAATTAATACTGAACCGCATTTATTAGACTTAATATTATATGCATACTTGGACCAAGGGCATTATTTCCTTCAGTTCTGAGTAATATGGGGCGGTTTTTAGCGCTCCACTAAATATATGTTCAAAGTAATGACATAGTAATTCAATAACTAAGTTCATTTTAAAATTAGTAAATACTCATTTCACAATTAGTAGATAAATGTTCATTTCTAAATTGGTTGAATAAATGTGGATTGCCAAATAATTAGATAAACAATCATATTCGAATGAGTAGACAAATGTTCATTTCCAAATAAATAAATAAATAAATATTCATTTCCAAAATAGTAAATGTTCATTTCCAAATAAATAAATAAATGTTCATTTTCAAAATAGTAATGTTCATTTTAATACCAGTATATTAATGTTCATCTTAAACAACACAAAACGACGTCGTTTTTGATAGGGGTACAACCAACTCTAGTTGTACCCGGGTACGGCCAAAAAATTGCGGAACATTGGGGAGGAGAGTCGTGTAATTTACTGGATCCTAACTCTCTACCCTTGTATTTTCGTTAAATATTATTGGGCTTTTAAGAAATACCCTATAACAGCCCTATAAACAAATACCCTATATGAGCCCTGTGCAATAAGAAGGTAAAAGATCAAAATCCTTTTAGCATTGGCCTGACTCTGGTGTCCATTTGACTACCATGTCCAATAACCAGGCTTAATTTTGAGCTTCAAAGCTAGCTAGCCAATCTGATGCCTTGTTACGATTAAGATAAGCATGATGGAGTGAAGCGTTCCCAACTGGTGTTCTTGATAATATTTCGATAATTATGTATTGTTTGAGTGTTAAAATGGACATATTATTTTAACCTAAAGCTAATGAGACTCACTCAAGCCCAACATCACTAAATCATATGGCTTAAAGAGCCCCAAAGGCCCAACATGACCAATATATATACCCCTCATAGGACAACGTAAAAGAAGTCATTCTCTAACCCTAAAGAACTCATCTTACTCTCTCTCCCCTAAACACTCTCAGTTGTAAATCAATTGTAGGAGAACGGAGAGGCGGCACACAGTTATGTTTTTATAAACACGTCGCAGGGGTACGTTAGTAATTTCGTATCACATAAAAACACATTTTTCAAATAAAAACGCCATTGTCCTATATACTATTGTTCTTAGGTTTTATACCATTGTTCTTATTTTATACTATTTGTTCATTTTCAATACCATTTTTTTTATACATGTTATGTATTTGATAATACATGATTATTATGGATTTTTACTTTCTCTCAATTATATATACTGACTTGAGCGTCGCCTCTGGGACTCCCCCTTGGCCCGGAGTTCATCTTGTAAGCATCATACTCGGACGGAACTCAAAACGCTCATGCCATCATCATGACATCGTTTCATACCCGAAACATGTACTATACGCACACAATCTCCTCATGTATGTTTCTGTACTCCCCAACTTTTGTGAGGAAAGAAAATTGAAGATTTATTTATGCAAAAGGTCTTGTGTGCACAAGGTGTACAATAAATTTATTGTACACCAAGATAACTTTAACCCTTTTTTGTAACTTTAACCTAGTTTTGATTAACTTTTATATTAGTAAAAAAAAAATTAATAGATAAATATTTTAAAGGGTTAAATGATTAATTTTATACATTATTAGTTAGTTTGAAGAAATAAGTTTTACTCAAATGAAAAATTTATCACTGGAAAATAGATAACTTTTACATATATATATGCCTAACTTTTAAGCATTTTGAGTTAACTTTTACTCGGGTGTACAATATTTATTGTACATCCATTGTAAATAAGAATTTGTGTTATTTATGACGTTTTCCTTCCATTTCCCTTCCTTTCCCTTCAAATCCCATATAATTTTTGCAACCAAACACATGAAAACATATTTTTCCATCCAATTCATTTCTACCAAAACAAAGCCTATATCAAATTTCTAGCCTCGAACTTTTCTTATTGTGAAATGCAACATTCTACTGAGAGAAAGAATTGTAACTTACTATGCTTTCAATAAACCTTTTTAGTTTTTACACAAACAAGAAGGAAGTAATATATCACGCGCTCTTAGCAAAATCTTAGCATTAACATATTCTTAACTTGGATAACTGCAAGGTCTATATCACACTTCAGAGGTTAATATTGTAGCAATATTCCAAATTGAAACATTCTATTCTATGTATTAAACTTAAACTAAGTACCACAACATCTGCTGTCTATTATAAGCGTTGCTTAATGAGTTCGCGATAGTAGCCTATCTGTCTCAGATATAAAAGTAGCTCAGCAAGCCATCTGCTTCAACTTGTTGCGAATGCTTTTGAGCATTGCACCTGCAAATGCCATAAAGTTGTTAGGGTTTATCTTGTTAGTATCTTTAATCATCCTTTCAAGCGCAATCTTAAACTGGCCCGTGCTGCTACAATTAGTAATGGTGATTTGCTGTTTGTTGGTTGTGCCTCTATACTCTGCTGTCACTGTCAGGATACCAAGGCTGTTGATGTCAAAATAGACATCAAATTTCGGTATACCTGCAGGTGCTTTAGGAATGTCGGTGAAATCAAACTCGTCTAAGAGCTTGTTCTCTATAGCTTTGAGTTTCTCACCTTCGTACACTGAAAATCTGATGGTGGTCTGGTTGTCATATTTAGTGGTGTACCCTCTTGTCTTTTTGGTTGGGATGGTTATGTTCTTCGGAACTACAACACTCATCCAACCACCATAAACCTCAACACCCAGGGACAAAGGAGTAAGATCAGCAAATTTACAGTTTGAAGTATTTTTCTCACCACACAGCATTTTGGAAAGGATTGCAGCTCCATACGCGACTGACTCATCAGGGTTAATGTCTCTGTAGAGCTTCTTTCCCTCGAAAAGGTCCTGCAACATTTGTTGGACCTTGGGGATTCTGGACGACCCACCAACGAGGACAACCGTGTGAATATCACTCATTTTCATTTCACCATCCTGCACACATTTCTTCACACAATCGATACATCTCTTGAACAAATCAACATTCAACTTCTCAAAAAGTGAACGACTGACAACAGAAAAGAAATCAATGGACTCGAAAAGGCAATTAATCTCAATGGTCGTCTCACAAGCTGAAGAAAGTTCCCTCTTTGCTCTTTCACAAGCAGTTCTTAACCTCGCAAGAGCCCTAGGATTTCCACTGATGTCCTTACCATGTTTCCTTTCAAAATATCCCGCAAAGTGACTCACCATTCTATCATCAATATCATCTCCACCAAGGTAGGCATCACCAACTATAGCTTTAACTTTAAAGTCATGCTTGTCAATGGTAAGCAAACACACATCAAGAGTCCCCCCACCAAAGTCGAAAATAATTACTTTCTCTGCCAACTTGGTTGATGTTTGCTTTCTCTTGTTAACAGCGTAAGCTACTGCAGCTGCTACTGGCTCATTTATAATACGAATGACATTGAGGCCTGCTATATCACCCGCATCTTTGGTTGCCTGCCTCTGTGAAGCATTAAAGTGAGCAGGAACAGTTACAACTGCATCTGTCACTTTTGAACCAAGATAACATTCAGCGCTCTCCTTCATCTTCATCAGCACCATAGCTGATATCTCCTCAGCAGAAAACTGTTTCTCTTCACCCTTGTGGCTGACTGCAATCATTGGCTTCCTGTCTTTTTTAGTTTCAATACCAGCAACAACCTTAAACGGCCACAGTTTCATGTTATGCTGTACTGATTCATCGCTAAATGTCCTTCCTATAAGCCTCGTTACACCTGTTACCCGGTATATGTAAAGGTATGTTTTATGTACTTGTGGAATTTCATGAAAATAGACAAGTAGGTAGTACAATAAAACGATGATTGATAACTTTAACATGCCAATGACTCAACGATGCCTTGATTTACTGATAGAACACACTAAAATTTAGTACAGGGATGAGGAGCAAACCGTAGATGGTATTAGCAGAGTTTAAGCCAATCTGATTCTTGGCTGCATCCCCAGTGAGGTGTTCAGTTTCAGTGAAGGAGACACAGGATGGTGTAGTTCGGCTGCCCTTGTCATTAGCAATAATCTCAACACGACCACGTTTCCACACTGCAGCACATGAGTTTGTTGTCCCCAAATCGATCCCAATTGCGTGGCATTGCACTTTTTCCACAGGTGAAACTAACAAAAAACAAGTCGAATAGATCATCACTTTTAATTACAAACTACAAAACACATTATACTTTGCTTGATTACTAACGAAACGAACACATAGTAGGATGTAGCTATTTTAATCTATCAGACTCGCAAATAGTGCAAGGAAATGATAAGCGTCCAAATGTCCAATGCCGTAATAGTCTATTTATTAAATTGTTTCATATTTTAGGTCCAAAACTCCAAATTAAAGCATCAATATTATCATAAATGTTATAGGCGTGAATTGCAAACCTCTTATATGTTACAAACTTACAATGTTACAATGACAGGAACTACTCTAAACAAGATCAACAAAATGGTACTAACCGAACGTCGCCAAATCATTCGTAATACCAAGAGGGCACGATCTTGCTCTTTCGAACAAGCACAAATGCACAATCTACACATTCTACACCATATAATCTACAATAACCCCTTTGTTTTGTACTTTTGTTGCAGAAACTAATAAAAATAATTAACCTAAATGTTATTCAATTAACCTGAAAATAATACTCCCTCTGTATTTATTTAAGGATACACTTGCCTTTTTCGGACGTATTTATTTAAGAGATACATTTGCCATTTTTAGTAACTTATCAACCCCACTATCTAATTAAATAATACATCTACCCCCAATCTCCATCCCCCATCCCCTAAAATGACATGATCCCCACTTGTTTTACTTATTAAAATATCTACCCAACCACACTTGTTTATTACTTTATTTTATTCAATTCTTTTTCTTAATACTCGTGCCCGACCAAGTGTATCTCTTAAATAAATACGGAGGGAGTAGAAATTAATACATAATTATGTTATTCTTTCAAAATATTTCAAGCTACTCCCCTTTCTAGCTAGTTAGTATCCTAGTGGTTAATTACTAGCTTGATATTTAATGTAGTCATATTTGTCAATCAATATTTTAATTTAATTTAATTTAATATTATTTCATTGCCCAAGTTTTTTCAAGCAAATTAGCTTAAATAAGCTAATTTGTTTGGCCAAGCTAATTTATTATTTCAACTCTAATGGTCAAGCTAGTAGCTTGGAATTTCTAAAAATTGCAAGCAAGTCCCTAGCTACAACCATTGGAGATGCTTTAAGAAACACTTAAACAAGGGTTTAGGTGAGAAACAACAACTAAAACAATCATTTACCTTGAAAATCAATAAAATTAGCAACTTTTTTGCATAATTAAAGGCAATAATTAAAAAATCATCCAAAAAAAGATGCATTTTCATGATCAAAGTTTAAGGTGGGCTAGGATTTTGATTTTGACACACCATTAGATGTAATTATGGATTAATTATTTCCATTTAAGCATTAAAAGCAGCTGCTTAATTAAGATAAAATGAAGCATTAATTTAATACAATAATTAAACAGGGTAAAAATAGGATGAATTTGTTAAAGAAGAGAGAGAAATTCACCCTTGTTGTTGCGATTGGGTTTCATTTTTCTTGATTTCTGCGTAGAAAGGTTTTTGATGAGAGAATATGAGTGTAAAATTTGGAAATTTCAGCAGAAATATAAGGTTGAGTGAGCTCCGTAGTGAGAACAAGTCAAGAACTGTTTACTTGTTTACCGCAAAGAAGTTGTTTTAGGCTTTTACCACTCCAAAGATATTTAAGCTACTCTTGTAGTGGGAGTGCGGAAATCAATATTTTTTTATTTATTTTTTTGACACTGGCAAATTACAACATATATTAATCAGGAAATAAAGATCGTTTTTTTTACAAACTCTGAAAAAATCAAATATGCCCTTATTGATTTTGGAAATCCCCTGTTCATA
This sequence comes from Spinacia oleracea, assembly GCF_020520425.1. NCBI lineage: Eukaryota > Viridiplantae > Streptophyta > Magnoliopsida > Caryophyllales > Amaranthaceae > Spinacia > Spinacia oleracea. The sequence continues at coordinate 27,305,060 of NC_079491.1, read as the reverse complement.
GGCTATGTACAAACCAAAACCAATTTATTGTCCTTAATTTGGTTAATTTTGGGTTGGTTGCCTTGCTTAAAAATTCATACTATTTATATGACAAGATGGTAGAACTAAATAATGCACTATACTCCCTCCGTCCCTTAATACTCGGCCTGTTTTGACTTTTTGCACTATTCACATAATTCACTTTGACCCTATTTTATATCTAGTATATAAAAATAAATGTTAGTATATAATATATTGTTGGCTTCATCTTAATATATATTTTGAAAATATTAATATTTTAATAAGTTTTTTATAATATGTAGTTAAAGAAATTGGTGGTCAAAGTTGTGCATCGGCATGCGTGTCCGTTCAAAACAGGTCGAGTATTAACGGACAGAGGGAGTACATTGTAGTGGTGTATATGATTGTTATGTGTACGTCTACCGTGTGTAATTGCGAAGTATGATTGAAAGTGTTGTTTATTGGAAAATGAAGGCCAATTTAAAGAATAAGATGAAGTATAACCTAATAATGTTGGTGGTGGCCGCTGTGGTTGATCAGTTTCATCTGGCGTGATCCAGCCTTAACCTCGTATTTAGAGTCCATAGAGTGAATTTGACTGGTGGTTGGCCTTTGTTGGTGGTGCTTCTGTGGTCTGCAGAGATGGCCAGGTTTCAAGCGCTAGTGATGTCAAAATAATCCATACCAGTGGTCACGTACCTGCCATCCTTGGGTCATGGCTTGAACCTCAAGTTCATATCCACATGCAAGCTAATTACGAGGTTGAGTGCATGATTGTTTAGCTATCAATTAGCAAAGAAATGACAAAAGTTATAGTGAATAAGATTTCTTACTAAGCACTGGAATAATCTAACATAAGAGAAAAGCAGCAAGGAGAATTGCAGGTTCAATCAATTTTAATTTAACAAATACAGTGGTGTAACTGTAGGCTGTACACTGTAGGACGGAAGGGGTGTATTCTTTGGAACTACAACACTCATCCCACCATTATATTTATAAGCCGAGGGACAAAGGAGTAAAATCAACAAGCTCAGATTTCATAATACAACTTCAAAATGAAACTAATTCTACGTAAATCATCAACACCACCAAAGTAAAGGACGTAAATCATCAAAACATTAATCTCCCAACACCATATAAAGTATAAACATCATTAGTCTGTTATGACTCGTCGTACGTTTTATATACCTCCACTTCTATTGCATTACTACATCTAATTGCTAATAATTTTATTTGACTGAGATCAAACTTCAGGTCGAACAGCAAACCATTGCACTCCAATAACTAAAGTTCCAATTAGATGAGAGATTCAATGGCCTGAGAATTGGGAGCTTTTAGAAAACTTGAACGTTGTTTTCAAGGTCACTTATACAAGCAAAATTAGCATTATCTACAAACTTTACAATGATACCTGAATAAATAACTAACACCAAAATTGGAAAAAAAAATAATACGCATCCAGTCCCTAATAACCAGACAACAAATTACTACTAAAATTTAATTCACTTACATTAAACATCAAACAAGAAGCCACAACTGCACAAAACCCATCAAACTTACTCTTCAATAATTCAACAATGAATACTTCACTCTCAAAACAATCTTCCCTTTCTCAATCCCTAGTTTTCCACCCGTTACCAACCAATGACTTGGAAGATGTTCTGGCCCTTTTGCCATTTCTGACATGTCTACGAGTTTTGCCAACTTATTACTGTTGACAGTTTCTGACGAACCCGAGCTTGAGTTACTAGAAGTGCTTTCTGCACTACCCGATTTCTTTGGTTTTTCTGTCGGAGAATGATCCCACAATGACCTCCTTATAGTGCATCCTGGAAGCCTAGAGTAGAGGAGTTTCATGTACAAGACATTTCTTGAACCAAAATCCCACACACCAAGTTGAGCTCCTGTGACAACGTGGACCCCAGAAAGCTCTCCGGCAAAGGTCTCAGGGCTTTCTATAGGGGCGGTACTAACATGAGAGAAGTTCTTCCATTTCACGGGTTCGAACCACCGGCTATCTTGTTCCTCAGGTCCACGCCATTTGGGTGCACCAATTGCTACATGAGAGTCCCAGTATGGTAACAGAATTTTTGGGAGAGATGCCAGGTGCTGAAGATGTATGCTCAATCGATTCTGCTTGGCTCCATCTAAAAATAATCTCAGTCCAGTTACAGGTTTGCGCCCAACAGAAACCTGTATATACGTGATAAAAATGCATGAGAAGTAAACATAAAAATACAATAGAAAGCACTGAACATCGAGTGGGCCGGTTATCTGAACAACTTTTTTCAGTTTTTGGTTGAGAAGAAACAACATTGTTTTTGTTTCTTGATAGAAACGCAATAAGAAACTTGGGGTAAAATATTTTCCTCTTAGTTGATAATATTTCTCTGTTTCGATCCCCTAACTCTTCATCTCATCCTAGTTCAGATCTAATGTGACATGTATCTCAATCCTCCACATATAAGCAAATCCACAGAAATAAGCTTTCCTCACCCAAAATATATTACTCCCTCCATTTGCCAATTATTTTAACATAGCGAAACAGAAAGCTCATGCAATGCGAAAGACAATGTTTGGGATTCTTGCCAATGTGATGACGGGAAGGATAGAGAAGACACACTTACCAAAAATGAGATGTTAAATATTCTGTAAAACAAACCAGAAAGGAAGTGTACATGAAATTGGCAAACAGAGGGACAGTAAAACTTTATGAAGAACAAAAAAGGTGTAGAATAAAAACATTTTGTTTTTAAATATATTTAGCCACAAGAGAGATTTTATTTAGCACAAAACAGTTGATTTTTCTGAAATAGAAAAAAGGAGAGTGCACAAAATCATCACATAAATGAACCACATACATCAAACAGTCTAACCAAGCTAACTCAAATAAATATGTTCCATACTATCAAACTAACAATAATATCTTCCATGATCCAGGGAAAAATACTCGATGAAATCATTTGCCACTGTTCAGTTTCAAGGACGAGGAAGAAGCTACACGGGAAGTATTAGTCTTGCCATGGTAATTCGCTAGGCAAGGCATATTTCATAATACATGCAATTAAAATTGAAAGATTACCTGCTCTTGGCTGACATAAAGCTTCTGCCCCATTAAACTAAACTGCAAAGATGGACACACAGGTTCCTTTCGTTGCTGACCAGGAAGCCTATCGTGCATAGGAGCCCATACCCGAGGTATTTGAAACTCCAGAAAATATCTTAGCTCCTCGATCGGAGGTTTGTCTGCAAATATAGTTAGTTATATGAATTTTGTATGCTTGTAAACAGAATAACTGTTATCAGTTCGTGCTACAGAGCACTTTTTCCAATATGGTGACAGCTTACATTCGAGATAGAGACTAATTGCTCGGCTGAGATGTTCTTTTCTTGCTACATCTTTAATCAGATCAGTTATAGGGACAAAGGTCATTTCGATGACGTCCGGAGAAGACTGCACAGTCCTAGACCATTGTTTGTGACTTTGCTCCAGATCATCACCGCCTCTCCGCCTAAAAATGACAGTGATGTCCTGCATGGCCAACAATTTTGCATTTTCAGTAACATTTAATGGCCAGATGAGCAGGTATTGAGGATGTACTGTGTAGTGAACACGTCAACACTCAAAACAACAGAGATGAAAAGAAAATGGGAATCTTCACATGGTACCCTGAGATGTAATCATATTCAACTGGTACCCCTACTGTTTTAAAAAACACCAGGTACCACTACGGCCCTAAGGTACGCTGTAAGCCCCTAATTGAGACGATAAAGCCCTTAATTGGGAATTCAATCATCAAACTTATTACTCAAAATCACAATTGCTCTTTCCTTTTACTTTTGTGTTCTTGATTAATGTTGATAATTGAATCCCTAAAAGTAGTGATATCGTCTCAGTTTGAGACTCATATTAAACCTGTTCCTTGGTGAAAATTCCCAAAGAAAATAAAGAAATAATACATCTGGCTAATCCCAGAGAAAGCAACATGTGTTCCACAATCATATACGGATTTCTTTAATAGGAAAGCATTAAAGTCCTTGTCCTTACTTCTTTTCCATTTAGAGAGAGAACATTTGTCGGTTGTGGATATATTCCTTGGCTGTTGAACAAGCCTGAATCACCAACCTGTAAAAAAAATGAGCATGAGAACTGAGTCTAAAATATGACAACTCATATTGATGGAGAAAACCAATAGAAGAAACATTCTGAGACTAGCCTTATCCTTTACTCTAATTGGACCTGAACTTGTAGGAGTTTGCGTTTGCATAAACCTCTGGTTTCCAATCTCTTGAACATAGTTTTTCATTTCCGTTGCGGATAAAGGCGACGACTGTTGCTGTTTAACATAAATTACATCTTTACCACCGATGGTAACTGATGTAATAACATGTGTCCCAAAGTTTTCAATAAAACTGGAAACCAAAAAAAAAGTTATCAGAAGCATTTAGAGGGCATCACAATACACAACCCGGTAATTTCTTATACCAACCAAAGCAACAATTCAGCAAACGCTCATACCTAGCTAATGAAGGTGGGTCCCACAAAACAGGGATAGCCCTTATAACATTCTCTTGCAGGACCCACGAAGACTTAGTAAGTTGAAATTTGGCAAGTGGGATGACAAACCCATCAACTGATAAGGATTTGGTGGATGCTGCATCAATGTGCTTCGAACCAGTAAAATTAAACGCAGAATTAAAGCTTCCAAGAGGAATGCTAGCCATTAGCTCGGCCTTTTTATTAAAGTGCTTCACCATCTGATGCAATGTATCATGAAAGATGGATTAGAATGGCCTAACAAATAAATTGACATAGCATGCCTTAGACTGATGGGGATGAAAAGGGAAACCGTAAGCAGATCCAAACAGGGGAAACATGTAAAGATTAATATAATTTTTATTTTTAAAAGGCCAAAAAAATCAACAAGTATCTAGTACCATTCCCAACAAAAGTTAGTTGGGAGTCTTGGGTCAATGAAAATCAATTTTTTTGAATAATATAAACAGAGGATGAGTTGTGTGCAGAGATCATCACATGACTTCTGAATCAAAAATTCGGCTCATACGATGCTAGAACTCCATATATTGCAAATGGTAGCGCTCTTTTTTGCATTTAAAAAAAACATTTTCCTCCTCTACAAACTCCCTTTTAGTGTCTATCCATGACATAGTGCCTTGCCCTTCTCCTGCTAGTTTTCAGATAACATTCCAATTTTTCATGCAGTATCAAGCTTACATTTAATCAATTCCACATTCACTGTTCATCGTGTCAGTTCATAGTATCAATCTACCTAAATATTAGCCCAAAACACTCATTTGCCTTCTCTTTCTTAAAGATACAATTACCCGTCTCTATTCTCTATATCAATGAACAGAGAATAAAAATCAGCTTAGCATCCTTAGCGAAACTCACTTAGAATCCACCACGATCACTCAGAGTCCAGAACTCAGGCTTCCTAGTAGAAAGCAGATAATCCTAAACTAATAAACCATATCCGACCCACAAATTCTTATTTACAATGGTTGTACAATAAATATTGTACACCAAAGTAAAAGTTAACTCAAAATGTCTAAAAGTTAAACTTATATATGTAAAAGTTATCCAATTTTTATTGATAAATTTTTTCATTTTAATAAAAATTGTTTCTTCAAAATCACTAATAATTTATAAAATTAATCATTTAACTCTTTAAAATGTTTATCTATCTACATTTTTTTACTAATATAAAAGTTAATCAAAACTAGGTTAAAGTTACAAAAAAATAGGTAAAAGTTATCTTGGTGTACAATAAATTTATTGTACACCTAGTGCGCGCAAGACCTTTTGTATCCGACCACTACACCGGCCCAGATAACCAAAGTTACTCTCAAGTTTTCAGTTACATGTAGCAAATTTGTCTATCATGGCTTAATCTTATGCTTTAAACTTGTAAGTTTCCCATGACATAAATTTTCCGAAACATTCGTGAATCAAATCATCCTTTTCATGAATCCTCTGTAGACCACCAAATCCCCCATAACAATTCTGTCAGCTTCAATCTTGTAATCAAGCATTTATTATATTGTTTGACAATTCACATTCAGATTCAGTAAGTTTCTTATGCATGGAACTCCAAGGTTGATAAATATATCAATTATTCAATTGTACTTGAGGGCATTTTGCAGGACATTCCATGATTAACAATCATTTCCGTTGCGTCTGCACCAAACTAGCATTTCTCAGACTTAAATGAAATGCATAAGAATCAATATCCAAGACCTCTGAAAAAAGAACCTATTCATCTCTCAAATAGCCTTCTTTGATTGAAATTCCGATATCCAAGACCTCCTACAGAACTTAACATGAGACCACGAGTAGCATAAATTCCATGTGCATGATCATGCAGTATGAATAATCATCCCACTTCAAGCAAATACACTATCTAATAAGCTCAACAAAAATCACCGTGTACACAAATGACTGAGCTTACATGTAGCCTAACTCAATCCTTTCAACCGTCTGCCCACGGTCACAAACACAATAACGATCCAGTGACAAAGGCGGTATATTGAAATTAGACAGCGAAAACTAAAGAGGGTCCTACCTCTCAAGCCACAAATACCAATCATTTTAATAAACCTTCCCCTCTATATCAGCAGCAGCCTATGTTGCTCAGCCAATGAAACCAAAAAACCACATAAATGCTCTCTAAATTGAGATTACAGTTACCAAAAACCGATAAGAAAAACATATAAAAGATGCAATTCAGAATACAACAAGGTCAGCAACCATCACCAACATAACAACAAAATTGCTAAATTTAAGATACTTAAACAGAAACACAATATTAACCTTTGTTGATCAACGTTAATGATCTGACATTACAACTAAACCCACAAATCACAAAATGGATATATAGTGGATGCTACCTAGCTTAGCTGGTAAAAGGCGTACCCAAGACCTAGGATCGAATCCTATCCCCACCTCCACCCTTCTGTGACTCTCCAATACACCAAATAACAAAATGCAACTCAACAAAAATCCACTCTTTACACCATCAACTAAACTAGTAAAACTTCTGATTAAACTTTTGAAAGACAACAAAGAATTACCTCATCATAAGAACAAACACCAAAACTCTCTCGACCAGGCATGCAGGGTTCATTCTTGATAGCCCTAGGAACATTAGGGATAATCAAATGATTAGACAACCTTAAATCCCAAGTGGGTTCTTCATCAACTTGGAGTAACCTAGACCCAGCAATCCCTTTGCAATACAACAACCTCGTATCAAAGTTTAAATCAAAACCCCTTCCCAAAGCTTGAATTGCATTAATAGCTGTATGCAAAGCTGCTTCATTTCCATCCATTTCAGCTAAAACCCAAAACCCCAAAAAAATAAATTAACAAAAAAAAGGACGTAATCTTTCAAATTTAAAACTAACCCAGAAAATTAAAGGGTCATATTGAATACCCAAAACCCTAATTAATTAGGGATTTTTGTAGAAACCCAGAAATTGGCAAAAATCCCATAAAAAAAGGAAACGGAGAATTAGGTCCCAATCTCAAAACTTCAAATGGGTATTTGGTGCAGAAATTTCCAATGAAATTCATGACCAAATTCACAGTAACCCAGTTTCAATTTCCAAGTAAAAGAAGAAACTTTTTTTTTATAATTGACCCTCAAAAAGACATCTTCCAAAGATGATACGGAGGAATTACGATGACAAATTCCAGAAAATCTCGTTTCTCACTTCTCTAGATCTTGAATCCCAATTCATTTCGGAGCAACTTTGTTTGTTTGTTTGTTAGCTTCTCTCTCTAGAATCTGCAATAAGCAGTTGTATAGTACGAGTAGTAGTGTTTCTCTCTCCACGATTGCCTGATTGTTAAAGTTGTCCAAAATAAACATTGACTTGTGACTTGTCCACTCAAC